>NW_026575969.1:0-21849 GCF_028641065.1 Leucoraja erinaceus | reverse complement strand
GGGGACGAGGGGGGGAGAGAGGGGAGGGGAGAGTGGGAGGGGGAGAGGAGAGGGAGAGAGGAGAGAGAGGGAGAGGGGGGAGAGGGAGAGAGAGAGAGAGAGAGAGAGAGGGAGAGGGGGAGAGAGAGGGAGAGGGAGAGAGAGAGGGGGAGAATAAAGTGAGAGGGGGAGAGAGGGGGGAGGGGAGAGGGAGGGGGGAGGGGAGAGGGGAGAAAGGGGAGAGGGAGAGGGAGAGAAGGGGAGGAGAGAGAAGGGGGAGAGGGGGGGGAGAGACGGGGGCGAGGCGAGGAGGGAGAGGGAGAGGAGAGGAGAGAGGAGAGAGAGGGAGAGAGGGAGAGGGGTCTGGAGAGGAGAGGGATAGGGGTTGAGAGAGAGAGAGGAGTCTGAAGTCTAACTGGGGTGCAACAGTGCACCGATTAGGAAGACACCTTGACCAGGATAAGTCTTGATTCTGTCTGAGATCACCATGCCCGCCCCCTGGTGTGTGATTGGCTGGGCCAGATCACCATGCCCGCCCCCTGGTGTGTGATTGGCCGGGCCAGACCACGATGTCCCGCCCCCATTGGTCGGGCCAGACCACGATGTCCCGCCCCCTGGTGTGTGATTGGTCGGGCCAGACCACGATGCCCGCCCCCTGGTGTGTGATTGGCCGGGCCAGACCACGATGTCCCGCCCCCTGGTGTGTGATTGGCCGGGCCAGACCACGATGTCCCGCCCCCTGGTGTGTGATTGGTCGGGCCAGACCACGATGCCCGCCCCCTGGTGTGTGATTGGTCGGGCCAGACCACGATGTCCCGCCCCCTGGTGTGTGATTGGTCGGGCCAGACCACGATGTCCCGCCCCCTGGTGTGTGATTGGTCGGGCCAGACCACGATGTCCCGCCCCCTGGTGTGTGATTGGTCGGGCCAGACCACGATGTCCCGCCCCCTGGTGTGTGATTGGCCGGGCCAGACCACGATGTCCCGCCCCCTGGTGTGTGATTGGCCGGGCCACGGCCGGGCCAGACCACGATGTCCCGCCCCCTGGTGTGTGATTGGTCGGGCCAGACCACGATGTCCCGCCCCCTGGTGTGTGATTGGTCGGGCCAGACCACGATGTCCCGCCCCCTGGTGTGTGATTGGCCGGGCCAGACCACGATGTCCCGCCCCCTGGTGTGTGATTGGTCGGGCCAGACCACGATGTCCCGCCCCCTGGTGTGTGATTGGCCGGGCCAGACCACGATGTCCCGCCCCCTGGTGTGTGATTGGTCGGGCCAGACCACGATGTCCCGCCCCCTGGTGTGTGATTGGCCGGGCCAGACCACGATGTCCCGCCCCCTGGTGTGTGATTGGCCGGGCCAGACCACGATGTCCCGCCCCCTGGTGTGTGATTGGTCGGGCCAGACCACGATGTCCCGCCCCCTGGTGTGTGATTGGTCGGTGGTGTGATTGGTCGGGCCAGACCACGATGTCCCGCCCCCTGGTGTGTGATTGGTCGGGCCAGACCACGATGTCCCGCCCCCTGGTGTGTGATTGGTCGGGCCAGACCACGATGTCCCGCCCCCTGGTGTGTGATTGGTCGGGCCATCCCTTCTCTCCAGGGATGCTGCCTGTCCCGCTGAGTAATAGGGAGGTTTCACGGCAGTGGGGTCACGACCCATGACCCATGACCCATACTGTTGCTACGCTACTCCAAGTGGAGTACAGGCGATGAACTGCAGGTTGGCACTGATCATTGTTTCCAGTGTAGCGGGCCCGTTAAAACCCACCGCTGAAATTGTCAATGTTTGCCTGTAAATAATTATGTGAATGGGGATAAGCGTGAGGGACATTTAACCAACTTCACAATCCCAAATGTGAGGAGAAATGACGGTAGATAGAAGCGGGAGCTGAAGGGACAACAACAGCCAGGGTTCTTGGTGAACATTGGCCGTTTGCTCACTGCATTTCATCAACTAAGGCATTATTTGTGTTTTTTCTTGATTCCTTTGGCATCTAAAAAGTTTCAGAAGTGATAAATCTGGCTGTAATTTTTGTTTAATCGTCCATGGTTCTCGTGGGTTTTACATACAAAATGAAAACGCATCTGAAGAAAAATTTACAGCCGGATTTATCACTTCTGAGAATTTTTAGATACCAAAGGAATCAAGAAAAAACACGAATAATGCCTTACTGTTGATGAAATGCAGTGAGCAAACACGATAATTCCCAATATTCTCCATGTTTACCATGTTCCACACTTACCTCGACTCCCACAATTTTTTTCAGCGCAAAAATTCAACATTTTGGCGGTTTTTAACAGGTAGGAAAGTAGCGTTTCTAGCATTAATAACATATACCGGAAGTGACGGATGTCTTCCAGTTGGATTTAGCGGCTCCGTGCGTCGAGCCCTATGACCCAGTGACCTTTCGTGCAACCTCCCTATAGAGCCAGAGACAGACAAAACAAACAAACAACCGTGCAAGCTATTCACACATGGTCAGTATCTGTACATATAATAGTGTTATTTATTCATGCGGCGACTTAGATTTCTGTACATTCATCACCTATCGTTCCAGAGAGTACTCGTGGAAAAACGTTAAAAACGCGCGCAAACGTTGTAATTTGTCTGTACACAAAAATGCTGGAGAAACTTAGCGGATGCAGCAGCATCTCTAATGAGCGAAGGAAATAGGCAACGTTTCGGGCCGAAACCCTTCTTTACACTGATGGGGGGTGGGGTGCGGCGATAAGAAAGGAAAAAGGAGGAGGAGTAGCCCGAGGGCTAAGGGAGAGATAGGATGGGGAGGAGACAGCAAGGGCTAACAGAATTGTGAGAATTCAATGTTCATGCCCCCAGGATGCAGACTCCCCAAGCGGAATATGAGGCGCTGCTCCTCCAATTTCGGCTGGTGCTCGCTCTGGCCATGGAGGAGACCCAGGACAGAGAGGTCGGATACGGAATGGGAGGTGGAGTTGAAGTGCTGAGCCACCGGGAGGTCAGGTTGGTTAATGCGGACCGAGCGGAGGTGGTCGGCGAAACGATCGCCAAGCCTACGCTTGGTCTCAGACTCTGCACAATAACATCACTTCAATACCAGACACTGCAATGAAGAAGGGGCCTCGTCCCGAAACGTCACCCATTCCATCTCTCCAGAGATGATGCTTGTCCCGCTGAGTTACTCCAGCTTTTTGTGTCTATCTGCAGTTCCTTCTTATACACTCGATGTTTATTTAATAATCTCATGTGTAAACTTGAATTCAATGATTCAATTATACTCTATTGTCACGTGTACCTCGTGACTGTGGGATTATTTGCTTTTGCATGCAATCCGGTAAAATACAGACCTCGCCTCCTCCATGGCCAGAGTGAGTCCCACCGCAAATTGGAGGAGCAATACCTCATATTTCACTTGCGTAGTTTGCACCCCAGCGGTATGAACATTGACTTCTCCAATTTCAGGTAGTCCTTGCTGTCTCCCAGCTCCCCCACATCCCACTGTCTCCGCCTCCTCCTTTCTTCTTCCCGCCCCTCCCCCACCCCCATACCAGTCTGAAGAAGGGTGATAACGTCACTTCAATACCATATAACAATTACAGCACGGAAACAGGCCATCTCGACCCTTCTAGTCCGTGCCGAACACATAATCTCCCCTAGTCCCATATACCTGCACTCAGACCATAACCATCCATTCCCTTCCCATCCATATAACTATCCAATTTATTTTTAAATGATAAAAACGAACCTGACTCAACCACCTTCACTGTAAGATCATTCCACACAGCCACCACTCTCTGAGTAAAGAAGTTCCCCCTCATGTTACCCCTAAACTTCTGTCCCTTAATTCTCAAGTCATGTCCCCTTGTTTGCATCTTCCCTACTCTCAGAGTTGAAAAGCTTTCCCCCGTCAACTCCTCTTGTCTCTCTCCATCTCATTTTCTTAAACCTCTCCAAGTTGATTCTTAATCTTTGCGCTTCGTGGAAAATTCAATGAAAGCCCTAACTTAACAACCTTTCTCTGTGTACTTGTTGCTGAAACCCATTTTATTCTAGTAAATCTCCTCTGCATGCTCTCTCTTTTGTGAGACAGACCCTGCTATAATTATGGACCAAATTGTACACCATACTCCAGAATTGGCCTCAACCAATACCCAATTACAACTTTTTAACATTACATCCCAACTTCTATGAACAATGCTCTGATTTGTAAAGGCCAGCACACCAAAAGCTTTCTTTACCACCCTATCTACATGAGATTCCACCTTCAGGGAACTGTGCACAGTTATTCCCAGATCCCTCTGTTCACCTACATTCTTCAATTCCCTACCATTTACCATGTAATACCAGACACAATATCATCACTTCAATACCAGGCACTGTAATGAAGAAGGGTCTCGACCCTAAACGTCACCCATTCCTTCTCTCCAGAGATGCTGCCTCACCCGCTGAGTTTCTCCAGCATTTTTGTCTACCTTCGATTTTTCCAGCATTTGCAGTTCTTTCTCAAACAATCATACTGTATTGTTGAATGTACCTCGGATCAGTGAAATGCCTTGTTTTTGCCAGTAACCCGGTAAAATACAGACCTGACCTGGGCGGTACAGTGGGCGCCGACTAGGTTGCGAGAAGTTCATGGAACAGTCTATATTTCCCCGCAGCGGTGAACCAGGCCCCGCCGCACCAGGCAGCAGGCGCCCCCGCGTCGGGTCCCCCTTCGTTCTCGGCTGCCCCCCGCCGGGTTGCTCTCGGCTTGGAATGATTCAGGGCTATTTTCCCAGCGTGGAAAAGTCAATGACGGGACGCCATAGATTTTAACACAGTAGGGGGTCTTTCAAGGAGATGTGCGGGGCATGTTTTATCACACAGGGGTGGTGGGTGCCTGGAACGCGCTGCTGGAGTGGTGGTCGAGGCACATACGGTGGAGGCATTACAGTCTGATGTGGGCTGAAGGAACTGTTCTTGTGCTATGTGGCCGTCAACAAAACCGACAGGTTCATTAGAGCTTTCAAGAAGGAACTGCAGATGGTGGAATATCGAAGGTACACAAAAATGCTGGAGAAAGTCAGCGGGTGCAGCAGCATCTATGGAGCGAAGGAAATAGGCGACGTTTCGGGCCGAAACCCTTCTTCAGACTGATTATTAGAGCTCCCATTCTCAGCTCCTTACCCACAACCATTAGATTCTTGAACCGACCTGCACTGCCTGCGTTTGGCCCCCATACCTCTAACCTGTCCTATCCAAGTACCTGTCTAAATGCTTCTGAAACGTTACGATAGTGCCCGCCTCATCTACCTCCTCCAGCAGCTCATTCCATACATCCATCACCCATTGTGTGAATTAAGTTACCCATCAGGTTCCTATTAGACCTTTCCACCCTCAACTTAAACCGATGTCCTCTGGTACTTGATTCCCCTCCTCTGGGCAAGGGGCTCTGTGCGTCTACCCGATCTGTTTACAAGATCATCCCTCATCATGGAACAGCAGCCAACACAATCAAATACTTGTTCTACCCCGGTCATTCCTTCTTCTCACTGTTCTTGTCCGGCACAAGGTACAGAATGTTGAAAGCGCCTACTACCAGTCTCAGGAACAGCCTCCTCCCCTCTGTTATCAGGCTTCTGAATGGTCCTTCCATCAGCTATACATTGTGTGTTGAAGGGCCTGTTCCTGTGCTGTATTGATGACGACTTGTTTTCTCTGTTGAGCGGCAGTGCAAGGTTGATTTTCTGACCAGAGTGAAGCTTACTTTACTTTAGAGATACAGCATGGAAGTAGGCCCTTGGGCCCACCGAGTCCACATCGACCATCGATCACTTGGTCTCTGTTATCCCACCTTCCCGTTCACTCCCAACATATTGGGGCAATTTACAGAGGGCCAATTACCCTACAAACCCGCATGTCTATTGGATGTGGGAGAAAACCGGAGCACCCGGAGGAAACCCACGCGGTCACAGGGAGAATGTGCACGTTCCGAACAGTGAACATGGTCAGGATCGAACCCGGGTCTCAGGCCCCGGGGACCCAATGGATGGAGCAGCAACAGAAACAGAAGATTTCTGGAGTTCTGGTGAGGCTTTTAAGTTTCGATTTCCTGATCTTGTGTAGATTTGATCCCTGTGATGCGTGTAATAATAGGGCAGTGCAGTGACACAAGTAGTGCTGCTGTCTCCTAGTTGTGGTGAGCGGGTTCGATCCTGACCTCGGGTGCTGCCCGTGTGGTTCATGCCTTCTCCCTGTGACCGCGTCAGATTCCTTCCACGTCCCCAATACACGCTGGTTCAATGGTCAATCGGTGACTGTTATAATCCCTGGGAAAGTGGGTGGTGGATGGATAAATGGGAATGAATGGGAACGTGAAAAGGAACAGGCAGCAGGGAATTGTATTGGGGGTAGAGGATTGATGGGTTATAACATTACCCTCACCACATTTCGTCAAGTCTGAAGAAGGGTCTCAAGCATCACCCGCTGAGTGAGTTCCTCCAGCATTTTTGTCTACATTAGACAAACTATTCAATTGCCAAAGTAAATAAAACATGCACAGGCCAAATGTCACCTTGCACGTCTCACCACAAACCTGTGACCTTATATATTGATCTTCACCTTATTTCCGGGTAACAGGAACAGTCACATTCACCTTCAGTCCAAGATCACATCTTGTATCCCTGAACTGCACCAGATTCTCACTGCTCCAATTAAGCACTGCGCACACTGGCAGATATCAGGGAGGGGAGATGAAGATTCTAAAACAATGGAAGTGGATCTTAAAAACATTCGAAAGAGAGAGGTCGAGAATCCATTCAGAGAGGAACTCAGGAAAGTTGTTGCAGCACAACTGATGGATCAAAATAACAGTGTGGTGTTTCTGAAGGTGTGGGGTTACACTACAGTTTGGTGAAGTGATCACACACAGTTGGGACAGGGGGGGTGAGAAACTCCTTTCAGGAAATAAATGCTGCATTTACCAGTACCGCACCCTCAGGGTAAATGTTCCCTCTATTCCCAGCTGTTTGTTCAGAAAACTAATTGGAGAATCTAATCTATGGGATCTCGTCTGACCGGAATAGAGACTGAGCCTTTGGAATCGGACAGAGAAGGAAAGGACCAAACTTCAGTGCGAGTAAACATCTGGAAGAACTGACCAAGCTGTTTTGTGGAAACGGACTTAAAGCTGATCTGTGTGATTTGTGCAGCTGGGCGGGACCACATGTCTCACAACTTCATGCCGGTTAAAGAAGCTGTTGAAACCTACAAGGTAAAAGCAAACCGATTTTGATCGCATCATTGTTTAATTCCATCTTTATAATATAACACTTTTATTCTCTGATTTTCAATCATCACAATCCCAGGATCAGGTGAAATCTTCCATCCAGAAATCTTCCATCCAGTCTCTTACACAAAAGCAATCAGGGATCCAGCGAATGGAGCAGCAACAGAAACAGTAGATTTCTGGAGTTCTGGTGAGCTTTTAAGTTTCGATTTCCTGATCTTGTGTAGATTTGATCCCTGTGATGCGTGTAATAATAGGGCAGTGCAGTGACACAAGTAGTGCTGCTGTCTCCTAGTTGTGGTGAGCGGGTTCGATCCTGACCTCGGGTGCTGCCCGTGTGGTTCATGCCTTCTCCCTGTGACCGCGTCGGATTCCTTCCACGTCCCCAATACACGCTGGTTCAATGGTCAATCGGTGACTGTTATAATCCCTGGGAAAGTGGGTGGTGGATGGATAAATGGGAATGAATGGGAACGTGAAAAGGAACAGGCAGCAGGGAATTGTATTGGGGGTAGAGGATTGATGGGTTATAACATTACCCTCACCACATTTCGTCAGGTCTGAAGAAGGGTCTCAAGCATCACCCGCTGAGTGAGTTCCTCCAGCATTTTTGTCTACATTAGACAAACTATTCAATTGCCAAAGTAAATAAAACATGCACAGGCCAAATGTCACCGTTAAAGTCGTGAGGAAACACAAGCAGTGACATTATATATTGATCTTCACCTTATATTTCACAGGAACAGTCACACAACCTTCAGTCCAAGATCACATCCCAGTATGCTGAACTGCACCAGATTCTCACTGAGAAAGAGCAGCGCACACTGGCAGATATCCGGGAGGAAGAGAGGAAGATTCTAAATACAATGGAGACAAATCTTGGAAACATTCAAGAGAATTTAGAATCCATTCAGGAGGAACTCTTAAAGTTGCAGCAACAGATGGATCAAAATAACAGTGTGGTGTTTCTGAAGGTGAGGGGTTACACTACAGTTTGGTGAAGTGAAACTGTACAGTCACAAAATGGTGGGTGACATTTCAGAAATAAATGCTGCATTTACCAGTAATTGAGAACTGGGTAAATGTTCCCTCTATTCCAGCTGTTGTTGTTCCAAACTAATTGGCCTCCCGTAATAATCTATGGGATCTCAGGACTGTCTGACCGGAATGTAGAGAGGTGTTTGTATTCTGTAGCGTTTGGAACAACGACAGGTGATCCTATATCTGATCCCAAGGACCACAATGGACAGAGGGCAGTAAATCTCTGGGATTCTCCAACCAAGAGACTCTGAGAGGGGTCACAGCTTAAGGATAAGGGGGAAATCCTTTAAATATCTCCGAGATGAGAAAAACTTTTTCTGTGGAACTCTCTGCCACAGAGGATAGTTGAGGCCACAGTTCATTGGCTATATTTAAGAGAGAGTTAGATGTGGCCCTTGTGGCTAAAGGGATCAGAGGGTATGGAGAGAAGGCAGGTACGGGATACTGAGTTGGATGATCAGCCATGATCATATTGAATGGCGAATGGTGCAGGCTCGAAGGGCCGAATGGGCCTACTCCTGCACCTATTTTCTATGTTTCTATGTAAGATGTATTTAAACCAGAGGCAGATACATTTTTGAAAATTCGGGCGATTGTAATTGAAGGGAATGGGGCAAAGAGGAGGAGTTCAGTCCTGGGCTAGATCACCCATGACCACATTGTGGGGATTAACATTGAAATGTAAAATGTGGCTGGCGCTCACACACATCATCTGTATCCGGTTCCCATCAGCAGTGGGTGGTCACCTTGTGGGAATTTGCTCTGTTTGTTTTGTCCACCTTGTTTCACCATAGAATGACATCCCATTCTACATCATAGACAGGCCATTTGGCCCATCCTATCCAGTCAAGATTTCTGCTCCACTCATCATCCCTCCTATCTATTCTCCACACCCTGTAACTATATCCCAAATTCCATGAGCCCTAATGTGTTTACCCCACTGTTAATCCTGGCTAAATTGGACCAGCCAGGACTTCAAAATGGGGTTTAGTTTCAGGGTTTGCTGGGAGATTTGGTCAAATTGGAATTGCTCTCTGGGACAGGCTGCGAGAGATGCCAGGAAGTCTGGAACTTAGATACAATTTGCAAGCAAAGAATGGGAAGCCTTGCAAATCCTGTCAATCTGGTACAAAATGCATAGAATGGATTGGATGGCTGCAAACCAGACATATACCTTGTAAATAGCTTGTAAATAATGTTGCAGAGTCTGACTCTGCTAAGTGTTGATTGGATGGGGTGTTGAGCCTTGTCTGAGAGTTCTGTTCATCAGGGTAAATGTTTCCAAGTTGATTCATCTTGAAGTCGGTTGTGAATACAATGTATTGAATTGTTGTATCATTGGGTTAGGGAAATGCCTGTTATGTATGGGGTTAATCGATATTTGTAATAGGGGGGTTGCACGAAAGGTCACTGGGTCAGAGGGCTCGTCACACGGAGCTGCTAAATCCATCTGGAGGACATCCGTCACTTACGGTATATGTTATTAATGCTCAAAACCCGTGTACTTTCCCACCTGTTAAAAACCGCCAATATGTTGAATGTTTGCGCTGAAAACAATTGTGGGAGTTGGGGTAAGTGTGAGAGACATGTACACAACTTTAGAATTCCAAATGTGAAGCGAAATGAAGGTAAAGAGAAGCGAGAACTGAAGGGACAACAGCAGCTAAAGTGCTTGATAAACATTGGCCGTGCAGATATCGGAATTGAAAATATTGGGAATTATCGCGTTTCCTCACTGCATTTCATCAAGTCAGGCATTATTGTGTTTTTTCTTGATTCCTTTGGTATCTAAAAAGTCTCAGAAGTGATAAATCTGGCTGTACATTTTCCTTCAGATGCGTTTTCATTTTGTATGTAAAACCCACGGGAACTATGGGCGATTAAAAAAATTACAGCCAGATTTATCACTTCTGAAACTTTTTAGATGCCAAAGGAATCAAGAAAAAACACCTTAGTTGGTGAAATGCAGTGAGCAAACGGCCAATGTTCGCCAAGCACTCTGTCTGTTGTTGTCCCTTCAGCTCTCGCTCCTATCTACCGTCATTTCTCCTCACTTTTGGAATTGTGAAGTTGGCTAAATGTCCCTCACGCTTATCCCCATTTCCATAATTATTTACAGGCAAACATTGACAATTTCAGCGGTGGGGTTTTAACGGGCCCGCTACGCTGGAAACAACAGTAAGTGCCAACCTGCAGTTCATCGCGTGTAGTGTAGCAACAGTACGGGTCATGGGTCGTGACCCAACTGCTGTGAAACCTCCCTATTGGGTGATTAAGAGACAAACCCCGTGTGGTTCGGCCCCTCGAGTTTGCGGGGCAGATAAAAGTCCCTGGTCACGAGGCTCAGGGCCCATCTTCTGGAAGAGCGCTCAGGACCATGTACCCTTGTGGAGTGCCTCTGTCTGTGCGAGGCCTAGAGGGCTTGAACAGATAGACGCAGGGATCAAACCCACGGTGGGATAGGTACAGTCTGTGATCTGTGACGTGCTTTTTTTGCTACAATACAATTCATTGATTCAAGTGCTAGATTCAGTGTTTTTACTGAAACTAGACTGGGCGGAAGCTTAGAACCGAGCAATTATCACCCCTTGCATTTAAATTTATCTCTGCTGTTGGCTTCAGTCTATCCAATGCAAGTGAGGTCCATGTTCTCATGACTGCATTCCTTTAGGTATTTATTGAAGACCACGTTACATTTCAACTTTGATTATTAGTCTCCCCTTCAATATGAGATATTATTTCATCCCCACACATTTAAATCCACCGATAATATTATATTCCCTCTCATCATTCCTGAAAACTTCTACAGATGAAATCCCACGACCTGCCCAGTCTTTTCATTAAGTTCCATCCTCTCAGTTATGACATAGAAACATAGAAAATAGGTGCAGGAGTAGGCCATTCGGCCCTTCGAGCCTGCACCGCCATTCGATTTGATCATGGCTGATCATCCAACTCAGTATCCCGTACCTGCCTTCTCTCCATACCCCCTGATCCCTTTAGCCACAAGGGCCACATCTAACTCCCTCTTAAATATAGCCAATGAACTGGCATCAAATACCTTCTGTGGCAGAGAGTTCCACAGATTCACCACCCTCTGTGTCAAAAATGATTTTCTCATCTTGGTCCTAAAAGACTTCCCCCTTATCCTTAAACTGAGCCCCCTTGTTCTGGACTTCCCCAACATCGGGAACAATCTTCCTGCATCTAGCCTGTCCAACCCCTTAAGAATTTTGTAAATTTCTTTAAGATCCCCCATCAATCTTCTAAATTCTAGCGTGTACAAGCCGAGTCTATCCAGTCTTTCTTCATATGAAAGTCCTGCCATCCCAGGAATCAGTCTGGTGAACCTTCTCTGTACTCCCTCTATGGCAAGAATGTCTTTCCTCAGATTAGGAGACGTCATTCTCATGAACATTCCTTGTGCTTTCCCCCATCGTTCTACATCTCTGCGACAATATCCGCTTTCTCTCTGCATGACGGTGGCGATAAGAGTTGGGAAATGGGAATTATCAGAGGGTTGTAGAAATTTGGTGAAATTCCCGCTGTCGGGATGAGGACGGTCCATCTCAGTCAATTGAGATTTGTGTTTTATTTCTTTCAGGAGGAAGCTGGTCGCAAGCGAAGGTAGGACATTGTCTTGACGGAAACAGTGTAAGTGTTTTGTGGAACACCTTAAAACATTTCTAATGCTTAGTTTATAAACAGCTGTTCAATATTTGCAGGGTTAGTGATGAAGCCAAACCACTGTCGGTGGTAGATGAAGCCTTGCCGATTGAAAAGTTCCATTGCCCTGTTTTGTTCAACACGGCATTCAAAGAAACATCTGATGACTTCAAGCGAGGTAAAGCTTGTACCTTCACCATTATTCTTGTTTCTGATATTTTTAAGCAATTCCTAGATGAAAACATTAATGGTCTTTTGGACTGAAGGGAAATTGGATCCACCTCTAAACCCATCAGCTGGGAAGCATCATAGAGTCAGATGTTCATACTCGCCTGCGTTGGGTGAAATACTGTGGCTATTCACCCTATCTGTGGACCTTATATAGATCTTATACACATCTATAAAGACACCCGGACGGGCTCCAAAGACAAATGGCCCTGCCTGTCCAACATCTCCTTATAACCCAGCCCTTCAGACCTGATGAGATTATCGTAAATACTTTTACACCCTCTCTAATTTACTAACAACCATATTGTGTCAAATTTAATATCCTGACCTATGAAAGCATGAGTGACAAACACAATCTTCACCACACCTGCCTGTCACTGTTGCATCTTCCATGGCACTGTGTACCTGCAGCCCGCGATCTCTCAGTTCTATAAAGTTCCCCGTTTACTGTGTATGTCCTGCCCTGGTTTGTCTCAGCAAAGTGCATCACCTCACCTTCACATGAATAAATCCCACCTGCCGTTCCTGAGCCCATTGGCCCAGTTCACAGGGATCCCATTTACTCTCAGATAACCTTCTTCACTCTCCACAATGTCACCAATTTTAGTTCCATCTGCAAACTGACTAACCGTGCAACCTACATACACATCCAATTGTGTATATAAATAAGGAACAACAGAGGACTCTGTGAAAAACAACCCTCTACCAACATCCTCTGTCTGTGACCTTCAGGTAAATGTTGTATTCCATCGGCTAGTTCACCCCGGATTCCATGAGATCCAACCTTCCAGAGCGGCCTCTCATGCGGTGTGTAGAAGTTGCATCTCCCAGAGGGCAGTGAATATCTGGGATGTTGTGCCCAAGGTGGTGGTGAAACGCTGAGTTATTGGATATCTGCAACTTGGCCACAAATAAATATTTGATAGATTGAATATTGAAGATTATGGGGAACTCACACAGAAGAGGAATTGGTGCCAGTTTAGATCCGCCATGATCACGTTGAATGGAGGGGCAAGCCTGAGGAGCGGATTCTAATCCTGCTCCTGTTTTCTTGTGTTCCTATGCTCCTGTGTACCGATAAATAGACAGACTTGACACAGAGGAATGCAGCAATGATTAACAATACTTGTGTTTAAGAGGGAACTAATTCCCTCTCTCTCTCTCTCTCTCTCTCTCCCTCTCTCTCTCTCTCTCTCTCTCTCTCTCTCTCTCTCTCTCTCTCTCTCTCTCTCTCTCTCTCTCTCTCTCTCTCTCTCTCTCTCTCTCTCTCTCTCTCTCTCTCTCTCTCTCTCTCTCTCTCTCTCTCTCTCTCTCTCTCTCTCTCTCTCTCTCTCTCTCTCTCTCTCTCTCTCTCTCTCTCTCTCTCTCTCTCTCTCTCTCTCTCTCTCTCTCTCTCTCTCTCTCTCTCTCTCTCTCTCTCTCTCTCTCTCTCTCTCTCTCTCTCTCTCTCTCTCTCTCTCTCTCTCTCTCTCTCTCTCTCTCTCTCTCTCTCTCTCTCTCTCTCTCTCTCTCTCTCTCTCTCTCTCTCTCTCTCTCTCTCTCTCTCTCTCTCTCTCTCTCTCTCTCTCTCTCTCTCTCTCTCTCTCTCTCTCTCTCTCTCTCTCTCTCTCTCTCTCTCTCTCTCTCTCTCTCTCTCTCTCTCTTCTCTCTCTCTCTCTCTCTCTCTCTCTCTCTCTCTCTCTCTCTCTCTCTCTCTCTCTCTCTCTCTCTCTCTCTCTCTCTCTCTCTCTCTCTCTCTCTCTCTCTCTCTCTCTCTCTCTCTCTCTCTCTCTCTCTCTCTCTCTCTCTCTCTCTCTCTCTCTCTCTCTCTCTCTCTCTCTCTCTCTCTCTCCTCTCTCTCTCTCTCTCTCTCGCTCTCTCTATCTCCCCCCTCTCTCTCTCTCTCTCTCTCTCTCTCTCTCTCTCTCTCTCTCTCATCTCCCTCTCTCATCTCTCTCTCTCTCTCTCCTCCTCCCTCTCTCTCCTCTGGTCTCCATCCTCTCTCTCGGGCCGGGGGGGGGGGCGGTTCTCTCCTTCCCATCCTCTGGCCGGAGGCTTCCAGCCTGCGGGTCAACGGGGGGGGGGCGGTGACGTAATTTCCGGGCTGTGTGAGGCCGCCCCGCAGCCTGCGGGTCAACAGGGGAGGGCGGTGACGTAATTTCCGGGCTGTGTGAGGCTGAGATTCTAGAGGGAGGGACAGAGAGGGGCATCGGCCCGGAAATGACGTCGTCGCGGACAGACCCCGCCCCCGCCCGTTGACCCGCAGGCTGCGGGGCGGCCTCACTCAGCCCGGATATGACGGCATCTCCCCCCCCCCCCCCCCGGCCCCGAGATGGAGGCGACCCGCACTGGACGGTGAGAGAGAGGGAGAGAGGAGTAGAGGCCGTTCGGCCCTTCGAGCCGGCACCGTTCACCATTCAATATGATCAGTATCCTGCTGATCATCCAACTCAGTATCCTGTAGCCTGCAGTCGCATGCAGGTGGGACAGGGTCATGAGTGTGCGCGCTCCAGTTAAAGCCAAAGGTCCTATAGCAGAGTGGAGTCAGTCGCATGCAGGTGGGACAGGGTCATGAGCGCGCGCGCTCCAGTTAAAGCCAAAGGTCCTATAGCAGAGTGGAGTCAGTCGCATGCAGGTGGGACAGGGTCATGAGCACGCGCGCTCCAGTTAAAGCCAAAGGTCCTATAGCAGAGTGGAGTCAGTCGCATGCAGGTGGGACAGGGTCATGAGCGTGTGCGCTCCAGTTAAAGCCAAAGGTCCTATAGCAGAGTGGAGTCAGTCGCATGCAGGTGGGACAGGGTCATGAGTGCGCGCTCCAGTTAAAGCCAAAGGTCCTATAGCAGAGTGGAGTCAGTCGCATGCTGGTGGGACAGGGTCATGAGCGCGCGCTCCAGTTAAAGCCAAAGGTCCTATAGCAGAGTGGAGTCAGTCGCATGCAGGTGGGACAGGGTCATGAGTGCGCGCGCTCCAGTTAAAGCCAAAGGTCCTATAGCAGAGTGGAGTCAGTCGCATGCAGGTGGGACAGGGTCATGAGCGCGCGCTCCAGTTAAAGCCAAAGGTCCTATAGCAGAGTGGAGTCAGTCGCATGCAGGTGGGACAGGGTCATGAGCGCGCGCGCTCCAGTTAAAGCCAAAGGTCCTATAGCAGAGTGGAGTCAGTCGCATGCAGGTGGGACAGGGTCATGAGCGTGCGCGCTCCAGTTAAAGCCAAAGGTCCTATAGCAGAGTGGAGTCAGTCGCATGCAGGTGGGACAGGGTCATGAGCGTGCGCGCTCCAGTTAAAGCCAAAGGTCCTATAGCAGAGTGGAGTCAGTCGCATGCAGGTGGGACAGGGTCATGAGCGTGCGCTCCAGTTAAAGCCAAAGGTCCTATAGCAGAGTGGAGTCAGTCGCATGCTGGTGGGACAGGGTCATGAGCGCGCGCGCTCCAGTTAAAGCCAAAGGTCCTATAGCAGAGTGGAGTCAGTCGCATGCTGGTGGGACAGGGTCATGAGTGTGCGCGCTCCAGTTAAAGCCAAAGGTCCTATAGCAGAGTGGAGTCAGTCGCATGCAGGTGGGACAGGGTCATGAGCGTGCGCTCCAGTTAAAGCCAAAGGTCCTATAGCAGAGTGGAGTCAGTCGCATGCTGGTGGGACAGGGTCATGAGCACGCGCGCTCCAGTTAAAGCCAAAGGTCCTATAGCAGAGTGGAGTCAGTCGCATGCAGGTGGGACAGGGTCATGAGCGTGCGCGCTCCAGTTAAAGCCAAAGGTCCTATAGCAGAGTGGAGTCAGTCGCATGCTGGTGGGACAGGGTCATGAGCGTGCGCGCTCCAGTTAAAGCCAAAGGTCCTATAGCAGAGTGGAGTCAGTCGCATGCTGGTGGGACAGGGTCATGAGCGTGCGCGCTCCAGTTAAAGCCAAAGGTCCTATAGCAGAGTGGAGTCAGTCGCATGCAGGTGGGACAGGGTCATGAGCGCGCGCGCTCCAGTTAAAGCCAAAGGTCCTATAGCAGAGTGGAGTCAGTCGCATGCAGGTGGGACAGGGTCATGAGTGTGCGCGCTCCAGTTAAAGCCAAAGGTCCTATAGCAGAGTGGAGTCAGTCGCATGCTGGTGGGACAGGGTCATGAGCGCGCGCTCCAGTTAAAGCCAAAGGTCCTATAGCAGAGTGGAGTCAGTCGCATGCAGGTGGGACAGGGTCATGAGCGTGCGCGCTCCAGTTAAAGCCAAAGGTCCTATAGCAGAGTGGAGTCAGTCGCATGCTGGTGGGACAGGGTCATGAGCGCGCGCGCTCCAGTTAAAGCCAAAGGTCCTATAGCAGAGTGGAGTCAGTCGCATGCAGGTGGGACAGGGTCATGAGCGCGCGCGCTCCAGTTAAAGCCAAAGGTCCTATAGCAGAGTGGAGTCAGTCGCATGCTGGTGGGACAGGGTCATGAGCGTGCGCGCTCCAGTTAAAGCCAAAGGTCCTATAGCAGAGTGGAGTCAGTCGCATGCTGGTGGGACAGGGTCATGAGCGCGCGCGCTCCAGTTAAAGCCAAAGGTCCTATAGCAGAGTGGAGTCAGTCGCATGCTGGTGGGACAGGGTCATGAGCGCGCGCGCTCCAGTTAAAGCCAAAGGTCCTATAGCAGAGTGGAGTCAGTCGCATGCTGGTGGGACAGGGTCATGAGCGCGCGCGCTCCAGTTAAAGCCAAAGGTCCTATAGCAGAGTGGAGTCAGTCGCATGCAGGTGGGACAGGGTCATGAGTGCGCGCGCTCCAGTTAAAGCCAAAGGTCCTATAGCAGAGTGGAGTCAGTCGCATGCTGGTGGGACAGGGTCATGAGCGCGCGCGCTCCAGTTAAAGCCAAAGGTCCTATAGCAGAGTGGAGTCAGTCGCATGCTGGTGGGACAGGGTCATGAGCGCGCGCGCTCCAGTTAAAGCCAAAGGTCCTATAGCAGAGTGGAGTCAGTCGCATGCTGGTGGGACAGGGTCATGAGCGCGCGCGCTCCAGTTAAAGCCAAAGGTCCTATAGCAGAGTGGAGTCAGTCGCATGCAGGTGGGACAGGGTCATGAGCGCGCGCGCTCCAGTTAAAGCCAAAGGTCCTATAGCAGAGTGGAGTCAGTCGCATGCAGGTGGGACAGGGTCATGAGCGCGCGCGCTCCAGTTAAAGCCAAAGGTCCTATAGCAGAGTGGAGTCAGTCGCATGCAGGTGGGACAGGGTCATGAGTGTGCGCGCTCCAGTTAAAGCCAAAGGTCCTATAGCAGAGTGGAGTCAGTCGCATGCTGGTGGGACAGGGTCATGAGCGCGCGCGCTCCAGTTAAAGCCAAAGGTCCTATAGCAGAGTGGAGTCAGTCGCATGCAGGTGGGACAGGGTCATGAGCGCGCGCGCTCCAGTTAAAGCCAAAGGTCCTATAGCAGAGTGGAGTCAGTCGCATGCTGGTGGGACAGGGTCATGAGCGCGCGCGCTCCAGTTAAAGCCAAAGGTCCTATAGCAGAGTGGAGTCAGTCGCATGCAGGTGGGACAGGGTCATGAGCACGCGCGCTCCAGTTAAAGCCAAAGGTCCTATAGCAGAGTGGAGTCAGTCGCATGCTGGTGGGACAGGGTCATGAGTGTGCGCTCCAGTTAAAGCCAAAGGTCCTATAGCAGAGTGGAGTCAGTCGCATGCAGGTGGGACAGGGTCATGAGCGCGCGCGCTCCAGTTAAAGCCAAAGGTCCTATAGCAGAGTGGAGTCAGTCGCATGCTGGTGGGACAGGGTCATGAGCGCGCGCGCTCCAGTTAAAGCCAAAGGTCCTATAGCAGAGTGGAGTCAGTCGCATGCAGGTGGGACAGGGTCATGAGTGCGCGCGCTCCAGTTAAAGCCAAAGGTCCTATAGCAGAGTGGAGTCAGTCGCATGCAGGTGGGACAGGGTCATGAGCGCGCGCGCTCCAGTTAAAGCCAAAGGTCCTATAGCAGAGTGGAGTCAGTCGCATGCAGGTGGGACAGGGTCATGAGTGTGCGCGCTCCAGTTAAAGCCAAAGGTCCTATAGCAGAGTGGAGTCAGTCGCATGCAGGTGGGACAGGGTCATGAGTGCGCGCGCTCCAGTTAAAGCCAAAGGTCCTATAGCAGAGTGGAGTCAGTCGCATGCAGGTGGGACAGGGTCATGAGTGCGCGCGCTCCAGTTAAAGCCAAAGGTCCTATAGCAGAGTGGAGTCAGTCGCATGCAGGTGGGACAGGGTCATGAGTGTGCGCGCTCCAGTTAAAGCCAAAGGTCCTATAGCAGAGTGGAGTCAGTCGCATGCTGGTGGGACAGGGTCATGAGCGCGCGCTCCAGTTAAAGCCAAAGGTCCTATAGCAGAGTGGAGTCAGTCGCATGCAGGTGGGACAGGGTCATGAGCACGTGCGCTCCAGTTAAAGCCAAAGGTCCTATAGCAGAGTGGAGTCAGTCGCATGCAGGTGGG
Source organism: Leucoraja erinaceus (assembly GCF_028641065.1). NCBI lineage: Eukaryota > Metazoa > Chordata > Chondrichthyes > Rajiformes > Rajidae > Leucoraja > Leucoraja erinaceus. Next base: position 3,312 of record NW_026575969.1, on the reverse strand, counting down.
ACAGGGTCATGAGCGTGCGCGCTCCAGTTAAAGCCAAAGGTCCTATAGCAGAGTGGAGTCAGTCGCATGCAGGTGGGACAGGGTCATGAGTGTGCGCGCTCCAGTTAAAGCCAAAGGTCCTATAGCAGAGTGGAGTCAGTCGCATGCAGGTGGGACAGGGTCATGAGTGTGCGCGCTCCAGTTAAAGCCAAAGGTCCTATAGCAGAGTGGAGTCAGTCGCATGCAGGTGGGACAGGGTCATGAGAGTGCGCGCTCCAGTTAAAGCCAAAGGTCCTATAGCAGAGTGGAGTCAGTCGCATGCAGGTGGGACAGGGTCATGAGTGCGCGCTCCAGTTAAAGCCAAAGGTCCTATAGCAGAGTGGAGTCAGTCGCATGCAGGTGGGACAGGGTCATGAGTGTGCGCGCTCCAGTTAAAGCCAAAGGTCCTATAGCAGAGTGGAGTCAGTCGCATGCAGGTGGGACAGGGTCATGAGTGCGCGCGCTCCAGTTAAAGCCAAAGGTCCTATAGCAGAGTGGAGTCAGTCGCATGCAGGTGGGACAGGGTCATGAGCACGCGCGCTCCAGTTAAAGCCAAAGGTCCTATAGCAGAGTGGAGTCAGTCGCATGCAGGTGGGACAGGGTCATGAGTGTGCGCGCTCCAGTTAAAGCCAAAGGTCCTATAGCAGAGTGGAGTCAGTCGCATGCTGGTGGGACAGGGTCATGAGCGTGCGCGCTCCAGTTAAAGCCAAAGGTCCTATAGCAGAGTGGAGTCAGTCGCATGCAGGTGGGACAGGGTCATGAGTGTGCGCGCTCCAGTTAAAGCCAAAGGTCCTATAGCAGAGTGGAGTCAGTCGCATGCAGGTGGGACAGGGTCATGAGTGCGCGCTCCAGTTAAAGCCAAAGGTCCTATAGCAGAGTGGAGTCAGTCGCATGCTGGTGGGACAGGGTCATGAGCGTGCGCGCTCCAGTTAAAGCCAAAGGTCCTATAGCAGAGTGGAGTCAGTCGCATGCAGGTGGGACAGGGTCATGAGCGTGCGCGCTCCAGTTAAAGCCAAAGGTCCTATAGCAGAGTGGAGTCAGTCGCATGCAGGTGGGACAGGGTCATGAGCGTGCGCGCTCCAGTTAAAGCCAAAGGTCCTATAGCAGAGTGGAGTCAGTCGCATGCAGGTGGGACAGGGTCATGAGCGTGCGCGCTCCAGTTAAAGCCAAAGGTCCTATAGCAGAGTGGAGTCAGTCGCATGCTGGTGGGACAGGGTCATGAGTGCGCGCTCCAGTTAAAGCCAAAGGTCCTATAGCAGAGTGGAGTCAGTCGCATGCAGGTGGGACAGGGTCATGAGTGCGCGCGCTCCAGTTAAAGCCAAAGGTCCTATAGCAGAGTGGAGTCAGTCGCATGCTGGTGGGACAGGGTCATGAGTGTGCGCGCTCCAGTTAAAGCCAAAGGTCCTATAGCAGAGTGGAGTCAGTCGCATGCTGGTGGGACAGGGTCATGAGCGCGCGCTCCAGTTAAAGCCAAAGGTCCTATAGCAGAGTGGAGTCAGTCGCATGCAGGTGGGACAGGGTCATGAGCGTGCGCGCTCCAGTTAAAGCCAAAGGTCCTATAGCAGAGTGGAGTCAGTCGCATGCAGGTGGGACAGGGTCATGAGTGTGCGCGCTCCAGTTAAAGCCAAAGGTCCTATAGCAGAGTGGAGTCAGTCGCATGCTGGTGGGACAGGGTCATGAGTGCGCGCTCCAGTTAAAGCCAAAGGTCCTATAGCAGAGTGGAGTCAGTCGCATGCAGGTGGGACAGGGTCATGAGTGTGCGCGCTCCAGTTAAAGCCAAAGGTCCTATAGCAGAGTGGAGTCAGTCGCATGCAGGTGGGACAGGGTCATGAGCACGCGCGCTCCAGTTAAAGCCAAAGGTCCTATAGCAGAGTGGAGTCAGTCGCATGCAGGTGGGACAGGGTCATGAGCGTGCGCGCTCCAGTTAAAGCCAAAGGTCCTATAGCAGAGTGGAGTCAGTCGCATGCGGGTGGGACAGGGTCATGAGCGTGCGCGCTCCAGTTAAAGCCAAAGGTCCTATAGCAGAGTGGAGTCAGTCGCATGCAGGTGGGACAGGGTCATGAGCGCGCGCGCTCCAGTTAAAGCCAAAGGTCCTATAGCAGAGTGGAGTCAGTCGCATGCAGGTGGGACAGGGTCATGAGCGTGCGCGCTCCAGTTAAAGCCAAAGGTCCTATAGCAGAGTGGAGTCAGTCGCATGCTGGTGGGACAGGGTCATGAGCGTGCGCGCTCCAGTTAAAGCCAAAGGTCCTATAGCAGAGTGGAGTCAGTCGCATGCTGGTGGGACAGGGTCATGAGTGCGCGCGCTCCAGTTAAAGCCAAAGGTCCTATAGCAGAGTGGAGTCAGTCGCATGCTGGTGGGACAGGGTCATGAGCGCGCGCTCCAGTTAAAGCCAAAGGTCCTATAGCAGAGCAAGATAGGCTACTCCTGCTAAATGCAATGGGCTGACGTCACGTGTAGTAGCTATGGAGGGGATCCTGGGCCCATTTTAGCAACCTGAGCCTACCTGACCCGACCCGACTCGCACTGTAATCAATGTTGCGGGGCAACAGTTTGTGTGGGTTAGATTCATAAATCTGTCAGTTCAAACTTCTTGTCATGAATAAAATTTGACTCTGGTAATTGTCTTTTTTAATGTTTTTTAAATCATTTCTTTTTAAATGGCTCACAAGCAGTGTTTGAGTTGATTTTGTAGTAACCGGAACCGACCCGACTCGCAGGGTGATTGACAGGGGGGGGGGACTTTTTGTGCGTGATATAGGGTTAGATTCATAATTATGTTAGTTCATAATTCTGTTAATTCGTGTTAAAGAATAAAATGTTTATAAACACACATACATGAATGTGGTATAAATGTATAGAATCATATAACACACACAATTATATTTCTTCTGATCCAATAATGAACTTTATTTCAACTAGACATGGTATATTATATAAGAAATTTTGTAAATAAGAAACATTGTAAACCTCCCCGCAACTTCACACACACTAGGCCTTATCCCCCCCCCCCCCGCACTCCCGTGCCCTGCCCCCACACTACGATTGGTGGCCTCTGCATCGGTGCTAAACCGCGGGGAAAGTTGCATTTACTCCCGCTGTTTGCATTAAACATTCTGCACTTCCCAGAGTTAGTACAGAGATGGGCCAAAGGGAGACGTCCTGGGCTAGTACAGACAGATGGGCCGAAGGGAGACGTCCTGGGCTAGTACAGAGATGGGCCGAAGGGAGACGTCCTGGGCTAGTACAGACAGATGGCCAAGGGGGAGAACCTGCCCTGTGCTAGTACAGACAGA
>NW_026575968.1:20000-243771 GCF_028641065.1 Leucoraja erinaceus | reverse complement strand
AGTTCACTATCTCTACATCATTGTCTATATCTCACATTTCCCTTCCTCTTATAATAATAATAATAATATAATACATTTTATTTTTGTGGGCGCCTTTCAAGAGTCTCAAGGACACCTTACAAAAAATTAACAGAAGAGAAAAAACATATAGTCGGAGTAAAATAAATAATAAGGACATCACCAGTACACAAATTAAAGACAGAAATCGCTCCAAAGACAAAAAATCAAAAAAACACAATGTGACTCTCAGTCTGAAGAAGGGTCTCGACCCGAAACATCACCCATTCCTTCTCTCCAGAGATGCTGCCTGTCCCGCAGTTTCTCCAGCATTTTGTGTCTATCTTCGGTTTAAACCAGCGTCTGCAATTTCTTCCTACACGCACCCACATTCCTCGGTTGTTATAGCTTACAGCACTAAAGCTGGATATGTTTAATCAGTCTCCAGACCGGACACCTTCGTTACACCCTCCACAGTTGTTGCCTGAACAGCCAAGCAGTTGCTGCCCTTTCGAGCTTCATTCACAGCCTACTTCGAGAGTTCCTCTGTCATATTCCACTGGGGTAGTCTACACCCAACGGTGAGAACATTGGAACATAGACACAAAATGCTGGAGTATCTCAACGGGTAGGCAGCATCTCTGGAGAGAAGGAATGGGTGCCGTTTCAGGTCAAGACCATCTTTTACTCAAGGGATTGAATTAGTTTAGTCTAGTTTAAAGATACAGCACGGAAACAGGCCCTTCAGCCCATCAAGACCGCACTGACCAGTGATTCCCTCACTCTAACACTATCCTACACACAAGAGGAACAATTTACAATTTTACTGAAGCCAATTAACCTGCAAACCTGCACGTCTTTGGAATGTGGGAGGAAACCGGAACACCTGGAGAAAACCCACGAGGTCACGGGGAGAACGTACAAACTGCTTACAGAAGTGCAAGGAGCACCTGTGGTCAGGATCGAACCCGGGTCTCTGGCGCTGTAAGGCAGCAATTCTACCATTGCACCACCGTGCCATGTGAAAAATTGAATTCTTTACTGCAGATAGACACAAAAGGCTGGTGTAACTCAGCGGGTCAGGCAGCATCTCTGGATGCTCATCAGGCAGCGTCCTGACCTGAAACGTCACCTCTTCCTTATCTCCAGAGATGCTGCCTGTCCCACTGAGTTACTCCAGCTTTTTGTGTCTATCTTCGGTCTAAACCAGCATCTGCAGTTCCTTCCTACACATGGAACTCTTCAATGTCAGGTAACCAACAACTCCCCTCTCCTTTGTTCTCTCCCTCCCCCCCACCCTCCCCCTTTACCTTGTACCCCATCTGTACTCACCCATTTCTCCCTTCCCATTTACATTTTGTCCTCCAGCTTCACAATTTGAAACTCTCCTATTCTTATCTCAAACCTTTTGTCTTTTCACCTCTGGACGTTGTCCAACCATCCACCTACCAAACCCCTCCCGCCTCCCTGTATCCACCAATCACTCATCAATATTTGTCCTGCCTCTATTCTCTTCCAGCTTTCTTCCCCCACCTCCCCCACCACATACAGTCTGATGAAGGGTCCCGACCCGAAACGTCACTTATCCATGTTCTCCAGAGATGCAGCCTGGCCCGCTGAGTTACTCCAGCACTTTGCATCTTTTTCTGAAAGGCCTGGGTTGTGACATTTCTCCTTGTGGCCATCTTCTCCTGTTGGCGCTGTTAGCTGATCCAATGTCCCAACAAAATGCTGCTGTCCCGGCCCTTCACCTGCGTTGCACTCTCTGTGGCACAGCGTAGATAATGCCTGCGTCCTGATTATCTGGTGTTGCTGGCCTGTTGGCCTGAGGAAGCTGGAGAAGGCAGTATGTGGTCTCAACCGGTGAATCTAATTCCGGGGCCTGTGAAGAACAGAGAGAGGACCATTTAGAAACATAGAAACATAGAAATTAGGTGCAGGAGTAGGCCATTCGGCCCTTCGAGCCTGCACCGCCATTCAATATGATCATGGCTGATCATCCAACTCAGTATCCCGTACCTGCCTTCTCTCCATACCCCCTGATCCCCTTAGCCACAAGGGCCACATCTAACTCCCTCTTAAATATAGCCAATGAAGTGGCCTCAACTACCCTCTGTGGCAGAGAGTTCCAGAGATTCACCACTCTCTGCGTGAAAAAAGTTCTTCTCATCTCGGTTTTAAAGGATTTCCCCTTTATCCTTAAGCTGTGACCCCTTGTCCTGGACTTCCCTAACATCGGGAACAATCTTCCTGCATCTAGCCTGTCCAACCCCTTAAGAATTTTGTAAGTTTCTATAAGATCCCCTCTCAATCTTCTAAATTCTAGAGAGTATAAACCAAGTCTATCCAGTCTATTTACGGGATGCAATATTCGAGTTGATGCAAGAAAGTATGTAGCTGGGCAACAAGTGGTTAACGGAGGAAGACTACGTTTTCAGATACTTTGAGAGGAAAGTTGGAATGTGGAACATGGAATAGTACAACACAGGAACAGCCTCTTCAGCCCCCAGTGTTTACGCTGAACATGAAGCCAAAATAAACTAGTTTCAACTGCCTGCACATGGAACCATAGAGTCATAGTGTGAAATGTCCCTTCAGCCCAACTAGCCCATGCCAACCAGCATGCCCCATCTACACATGTCCCATCTGCCTCAATCCTTCTAAACCTATCCTATCGAGGTAACTTTGTGGCAGCACAATGGAGCAGTGGTAGAGTTGCTGCCTTACAGCGCCAGAGACCCGTTTGATCCTGACTACGGGTGCTGTCTGTACGGAGTGTGTACATTCACCCCGGGACCTGCGCGGGTTTTCTCCGAGATCTTCGGTTTACTCCCATTCTCCAAAGACTTACAGGCTTCCAGGATAATTGGCTTGTTATAGATATAAAATTGGCCCCAGTGTGTGTAGGATAGTTTTAATGTGTGGGGATCGCTGGTTGGTGAGGTCTCGTTGGACTGAAGGGCCTGTTTCTGTGCTGTATTTCTAACCTAAAAACTAAACTATCCAAATGTTTTTTAAATGCTGTAATAGTACCTGCCTCATCTACCTCCTTTGGCAGCTCATTCCGTATACCCACCACCCTATGTGTGAAAGTTGTCCCTCGGGTTCCTATTAAATCTTTCCCCCCTCATCTTTAACCTGTGTCTGGCTCTTGATTTCCCAACTCTGGGTAAAAGACTGTGCATTTATCCTCTCCTGATCTGATGCACCTCTATAACATCACCTCTCAATCTGCTGCAATCCAAGGAATAAAGTCCTCGTCTGCTCAACCTCTCCCCATAGCTCAGACCTGGCGACATCAATGTATATCTTCTCTTTTGGTGAGACAGGCAGGTTGAGGAAAACGATTTTTATTCTTGAATAACAAACATAGAAACACAGAAAATAGGTGCAGGAGTAGGCCATTCGGCCCTTCGAGCCTACACCGCCATTCAATATGATCATGGCTGATCATCCAACTCAGTATCCTGTACCTGCCTTCTCTCCATACCCCCTGATCCTTTTAGCCAGAAGGGCCACGTCTAACTCCCTCTTAAATATAGCCAATGAACTGGCCTCAACTACCTTCTGTGGCAGAGAATTCCAGAGATTCACCACTCTCTGTGTGAAAAATGTTTTTCTCATCTCGGTCCTAAAAGACTTCCCTCTTATCCTTAAACTGTGGCCCCGTGTTCTGGACTTCCCCAACATCGGGAACAATCTTCCTGGATCTAGCCTGTCCAACCCCTTAAGAATTTTGTAAGTTTCTCTAAGATCCCCCCTCAATCTTCTAAATTCTATCGAGTACAAGCCGAGTCTATCCAGTCTTTCTTCATATGAAAGTCCTGACATCCCAGGAATCAGTCTGGTGAACCTTCTCTGTACTCCCTCTATGGCAAGAATGTCTTTCCTCAGATTAGGAGACCGAAACTGAACACGGTACTCCAGGTGCGGTCTCACCAAGACCCTGTACAACTGCAGTAGAACCTCTCTGCTCTTGTACTCAAATCCCCACAAGTTATACTCAGAAAACTGCGTGCTGGGTCAGCCAACTGTAAATTAGCTCCTGCTACCGGGAGCAGCACTGTCGACTGAGGAGAAAAAGCCCGTGAACACACACCCACGGTGACGCGATGGCGCCGAACAATAACGAGGGTTCGCACTTCCCCAAGCCACCACTATGTGACGCTACACTCTACCCTTTTCTGCTTATTCATAATCATAATTGTAATTTATTAGCCAAGTATGTTTTGCAACATACGAGGATATTTGGTTTGCCATACAGTCATACCAAAAAAAGCAACAAGACACACAGCTACATAAAAATTTACATAAACATCCACCACAACGGCTCCACCACGCTCCCCACTGTGATGGAAGGCAATAATGTCTTATCTTCTTTCCTCCTTTTCTCATGAGGTCGGGGGAATCGAACCATTCAGTCGGGAATGGTTGTTAAAGTCCGCAGGCCACAGGGATTTGTGTTGGGTCCACTGTTGTTTGTCATGTACATCAATGATCTGGATGATGGTGTGGTAAATTGGATTAGTAAGTATGCAGATGATACTAAGATAGGTGGGGTTGCGGGTAATGAAGTAGAATTTCAAAGTCTACAGAGAAATTTATGCCAGTTGGAAGAGTGGGCTGAAAGATGGCAGATGGAGTTTAATGCTGATAAGTTTGAGGTGCTACATCTTGGCAGGACAAATCAAAATAGGACGTACATGGTAAATGGTAGGGAATTGAAGAATGTAGGTGAACAGAGGGATCTGGGAATAACTGTGCACAGTTCCCTGAAAGTGGAATCTCATGTAGATAGGGGTGGTAAAGAAAGCTTTTGGTGTGCTGGCCTTTATAAATCAGAGCATTGAGTATAGAAGTTGGGATGTAATGTTAAAATTGTACAAGGCATTGGTGAGGCCAATTCTGGAGTATGGTGTACAATTTTGGTCGCCTAATTATAGGAAGGATGCCAACAAAATAGAGAGAGTACAGGGGGACTTGATAGAGGTTTTTAAAATGATGAGAGGGATAGACAGAGTTGACTTGGAAAAGCTTTTCCCATTGAGAGTAGGGAAGATTCAAACAAGGGGACATGACATGAGAATTAAGGGACTGAAGTTTAGGGGGTAACATGAGGGGGAACTTCTTTACTCAGAGAGTGGTAGCTGTGTGGAATGAGCTTCCAGTGAAGGTGGTGGAGGCAGGTTCGTTTTTTATCATTTAAAAATAAATTGGATAGTTATATGGATGGGAAGGGAATGGAGGGTTATGGTCTGAGCGCAGGTATATGGGACTAGGGGAGATTATGTGTTCGGCACGGACTAGAAGGGTCGAGATGGCCTGTTTCCGTGCTGTAATTGTTATATGGTTATATGGTTATATGGCAGTGCGGACGGAGACACGACGTGGATAAAGTCGCATCTCGGTCAAGGAAAGAGATTTTTTTAAAGATTTCCCCACCCTCTCCCCCCCCCCCCCCCCCACACATAATACAAAACTAAAGATAAACTAAAACATACATTTTACAACAAACTAAACACACAAAGAAGAAAAAAGACGAGACAGACGGTGCGGCGCCCCCTGGTGGGGATCACCCCCAATAACAGGTCGACCAAAACTGAACACAACACTCCAAATGTGTCCTCAGCAATATCTTGTAATGCTGTAACATAGAAACATAGAAACATAGAAATTAGGTGCAGGAGTAGGCCATTCGGCCCTTCGAGCCTGCACCGCCATTTAATATGATCATGGCTGATCATCCAACTCAGTATCCCGTACCTGCCTTCTCTCCATACCCTCTGATCCCCTTGGCCACAAGGGCCACATCTAACTCCCTCTTAAATATAGCCAATGAACCGGCCTCAACTACCCTCTGTGGCAGAGAGTTCCAGAGATTCACCACTCTCTGTGTGAAAAAAGTTCTCCTCATCTCGGTTCTAAAGGATTTCCCCCTTATCCTTAAGCTGTGACCCATTGTCTTGGACTTCCCCTACATCGGGAACAATCTTCCTGCATCTAGCCTGTCCAACCCCTTAAGAATTTTGTAAGTTTCTATAAGATCCCCTCTCAATCTCCTAAATTCTAGAGAATATAAACCAAGTCTATCCAGTCTTTCTTCATAAGACAGTCCTGACATCCCAGGAATCAGTCTGGTGAACCTTCTCTGCACTCCCTCTATGGCAATAATGTCCTTCCTCAGATTTGGAGACCAAAACTGCACGCAATACTCCAGGTGTGGTCTCACCAAGACCCTGTACAACTGCAGTAGAACCTCCCTGCTCCTATACTCAAATCCTCTTGCTATGAAAGCCAACATACCATTCGCTTTCTTTACTGCCTGCTGCACCTGCATGCCTACCTTCAATGACTGGTGTACCATGACACCCAGGTCTCGCTGCATCTCCCCCTTTCCCAATCGGCCACCGTTTAGATAATAATCTGCTTTCCCGTTTTTGCCACCAAAATGGATAACCTCACATTTATCCACATTAAACTGCATCTGCCAAACATTTGCCCACTCACCCAGCCTATCCAAGTCACCTTGCAGTCTCCTAGCATCCTCCTCACACCTAACACTGCCCCCCAGTTTAGTGTCATCCGCAAACTTGGAGATATTGCCTTCAATTCCCTCATCCAGATCATTAATATATATCGTAAATAGCTGGGGTCCCAGTACTGAGCCTTGCGGTACCCCACTAGTCACTGCCTGCCATTTTGAAAAGGACCCGTTTACTCCTTCCAACTCATATGTGTAGGAAGGAACTGCAGATGCTGGTTTAACGTTTAAACCAAAGATAGACACAAAAAGCTGGAGTAATTCAGCGGGACAGGCAGCATCTCTAGAGAGAAGGAATGGGTGGAAAAAATTTATTCCTGTGAAATGTAAAATTGTACACGGCATTGGTGAGACCAAATCTGGAGTATGGTGTACAATTTTGGTCGCCCAATTATAGGAAGGATGCCAACAAAATAGAGAGAGTACAGAGGAGATTTACTAGAATGTTGCCTGGGTTTCAACAACTAAGTTACAGAGATAGGTTGAATAAGTTAGGTCTTTATTCTCTGGAGCGCAGAATGTTAAGGGGGGACTTGATAGAGGTCTTTCAAATGATGAGAGGGATAGACAGAGTTGATGTGGACAAGCTTTTCCCTTTGAGAATAGGGAAGATTCAAACAAGAGGACATGACTTCAGAATTAAGGGACAGAAGTTTAGGGGTAATATGAGGGGGAACTTCTTTACGCAGAGAGTGGTGGCGGTGTGGAATGAGCTCCCAGTGGAAGTGGTGGAGGCAGGTTCGTTGGTATCATTTAAAAATAAATTGGATAGGCATATGGATGAGAAGGGAATGGAGGGTTATGGTACGAGTGCAGGCAGGTGGGACTAAGGGGAAAAAAATTTGTTCGGCATGGACTTGTAGGGCCGAGATGGCCTGTTTCCGTGCTGTAATTGTTATATGGTTATATGGTTAATGTCAAATGCTGCATCTCAGTAGCTCAGAGCTCCACAGCTTCCTGAAAGTGGCAACACAGGGAGACAAAGTAGTAAAGGAGGGGTATGGTATGCTTGACTGCGTTGCACGAGACATTACGTATAAAAGTTGGGTCGTTATTATAGGACATAGGTTCATCTGCATTTGGAGTATTGCATGCAGTTCTGGTCACCCACCCCCTTACAGAAAGAATGTGGAGGCTTTGGAGATGGCACAGAAGAGGTTTACCAGAGCCAGCCTCAATCAGTGGGTAATGGCTACAAGGAGTGTGTCATCCGTCTGAAGAGAAGTATCGACCTGAAACGTCACCCATTCCTTCCCTCCATAGATGCTGCCTGTCCCGCTGAGTTCCTCCAGCTTTTTGTGTCTATCTTCAAAAGTCTATACTCAGAACTCTGACTGATGAAAGCCAATGTGGCAAAATCCTTGTTGATCGCTTTATTGAGCTGTGAAGCCACTTCCAAGGAACTTTGTACCTGCACTCCTAGATCCCTCTGCTCTAAAACAGAACAGACCACTCCCCATCCCGTGAAGCACCTCTGTTCCTCTATCCACCCTTTCATCCATACATACTTTATTCTCTGGAGCGCAGAAGGTTAAGGGGGGACTTGATAGAGGTCTTTAAAATGGTGAGAGGGATAGACAGAGTTGATGTGGACAAGCTTTTCCCTTTGAGAATAGGGAAGATTCAAACAAGAGGACATGACTTCAGAATTAAGGGACAGAAGTTTAGGGGTAATATGAGGGGGAACTTCTTTACTCAGAGAGTGGTAGCGGTGTGGAATGAGCTTCCAGTGGAAGTGGTGGAGGCAGGTTCATTGGTATCATTTAAAAATAAATTGGATAGGCATATGGATGAGAAGGGAATGGAGGGTTATGGTATGAATGCAGGCAGGTGGCACTAAGGGGAAAAGAAAGTTGTTCGGCACGGACTTGTAAGGCCGAGATGGCCTGTTTCCGTGCTGTAATTGTTATATGGTTATATGGTTAATGTCAAGTGCTGCATCTCAGTAGCTCACAGCTCCACAGCTTCCTGAAAGTGGCAACACAGGGAGACAAAGTAGTAAAGGAGGCGTGTGGTATGCTTGCCTGCGTTGCACGAGCCATTACGTATAAAAGTTGGGTCGTTATTATAGGACATAGGTTCATCTGCATTTGGAGTATTGCATGCAGTTCTGGTCACCCACCCCCTTACAGAAAGAATGTGGAGGCTTTGGAGATGGCACAGAAGAGGTTTACCAGAACCAGCCTCAATCAGTGGGTAATGGCTACAAGGAGTGTGTCATCCGTCTGAAGAGAAGTATCGACCTGAAACGCCACCCATTCCTTCCCTCCATAGATGCTGCCTGTCCCGCTGAGTTACTCCAGCTTTTTGTGTCTATCTTCTAAAGTCTATACTCAGAACTCTGACTGATGAAAGGCAATGTGGCAAAATCCTTGTTGATCGCTTATTGAGCTGAGATTATTGAGCTGAGAAGCCACTTCCAAGGAACTTTGTACCTGCACTCCTAGATCCCTCTGCTCTAAAACAGAACACACCACTCCCCATCCCGTGAAGCACCTCTGTTCCTCTATCCACCCTTTCATCCATACATACTCTTCTTTTCCACAACTTTATGCCCCCCCAACTCATGTCCCTATAACATGGGAGCAGAATTAGACCATTCAGCCCATCGCATCTACTCCGCCGTTCATTCAGGGTTGATCATGGACGTACATGGTAAATGGTAGGGAATTGTAGAATACAGTTGAACAGAGGGATCTGGGTATAACCGTGCATAGTTCCTTGAAGGTGGAATCTCATATAGATAGGGTGGTAAAGAAAGCTTTTGGTATGCTAGCCTTTATAAATCAGAGCATTGAGTATAGAAGCTGGGATGTAATGTTTAAAATTGTACAAGGCATTGGTGAGACCAAATCTGGAGTATGGTGTACAATTTTGGTCGCCCAATTATAGGAAGGATGTCAACAAAATAGAGAGAGTACAGAGGAGATTTACTAGAATGTTGCCTGGGTTTCAACAACTAAGTTACAGAGATAGGTTGAATAAGTTAGGTCTTTATTCTCTGGAGCGCAGAAGGTTAAGGGGGGGACCTGATAGAGGTCTTTAAAATGATGAGAGGGATAGACAGAGTTGATGTGGACAAGCTTTTCCCTTTGAGAATAGGGAAGATTCAAACAAGAGGACATGACTTCAGAATTAAGGGACAGAAGTTTAGGGGTAATATGAGGGGGAACTTCTTTACGCAGAGAGTGGTGGCGGTGTGGAATGAGCTCCCAGTGGAAGTGGTGGAGGCAGGTTCATTGGTATCATTTAAAAATAAATTGGATAGGCATATGGATGAGAAGGGAATGGAGGGTTATGGTATGAGTGCAGGCAGGTGGGACTAAGGGGAAAAATTTTGTTCGGCATGGACTTGTAGGGCCGAGATGGCCTGTTTCCGTGCTGTAATTGTTATATGGTTATATGGTTATATCTATTTTACCCTCTCAACCCCATTCTCCTGCCTTCTCCCCATAACCCATGACACCCACTCTATCTATCTCTGCCTTAAAAATATCTACTAACTTACCTCCACAGCCTTCTGTGGCAATGAATTCCACAGATTCATCACCCTCTGACTAAAGAACTTCCTCCTCATCCCCTTCCTCAAGGAAAGTCCTTTAATTTTGAGGCTGGACCTCTGGTCCTGGACTCTCGCATGAGTGGAAACATCCTCCCCACATCCACTCTATCCAGGCCTTTCCCTATTTCGGTAAGTTTCAATGAGGTCCTCCCTGGTCCATAACACTTGATACCCTTACTAATCATGTATCTATCGATCACTGCTTTAAATATACCTAATGGCTTGGCCTCCACAACGTCTGTGGCAATGAGTTCCACAGATTCACCACCCTGACTAAATGAATTCAGCAGTTTCTTCCTCAACCATCTCATCTTCCCATCACCCACACTCTCCTCCCATCAGGTTCTCCCCCGCCCCTCTCTTCATTGCCATCTGCCCACCCAACTTCTCTCCTTTGGCGAGAGGAATGGGAGACGATTTGTGACGAGACCCTTTTTTCCAAATCTGAGGAAGGACATTCTTGCCATAGAGGGAGTGCAGAGAAGGTTCACCAGACTGATTCCTGGGATGTCAGGACTGTCTTATGAAGAAAGACTGGATAGACTTGGTTTATACTCTCTAGAATTGAGGAGATTGAGAGGGGATCTTATAGAAACTTACAAAATTCTTATAGAAACTTACAAAATTCTTAAGGGGTTGGACAGGCTAGATGCAGGAAGATTGTTCCCGATGTTGGGGAAGTCCAGGACAAGGGGTCACAGCTTAAGGATAAGGGGGGAAATCCTTTAAAACCGAGATGAGAAGAACTTTTTTCACACACAGAGAGTGGTGAATCTCTGGAACTCTCTGCCACAGAGGGTAGTTGAGGCAGTTCATTGGCTATATTTAAGAGGGAGTTAGATGTGGCCCTTGTGGCTAAGGGGATCAGGGGGTGTGGAGAGAAGGCAGGTACGGGATACTGAGTTGGATGATCAGCCATGATCATATTGATTGGCGGTGCAGGCTCGAAGGGCCGAATGGCCTCTACTCCTGCACCTAATTTCTATGTTTCTATGTTTCAGACCCCCATTCCTTCGATCCAGAAATGCTGCTTGTCCCGCTGAGTTACTCCAGCGTTTTGTGTCTAGGTTCAGTTTAAACCAACATCTGCAGTTCATTCCTGCACATTTCTCTTCTTTGGTCCCAGACATCACCATCCCTTCCCTTCCCATCTGATCCCATCATCTGCAACCCCTGGTCACCTCCATCATTCACATCCCACCCACCATTGTTATCACCATCCCTCTTTAACCCAGTTCAACTATATCCAGCAATCCATCCCCTTCTCAACCTGGATCCACTGACCAGGTGCCACCTCTTTCCACCCCCCCACACCCTACTGGTTTTCCCCTCCCCACCCTGTTAGTCCAGAGGAAAGGTCCCAACCCGAAATGTCGACTGTCCATTTCCTTCTCCTGATACTGCCTGACACGTTGAGTTCCTGCAGCTTCGGCACAAAATGCTGGAGCAACTCAGTGGGTCAGGCAGCATCTCTGGAGACAAGGAAGAGGTGACTATGTTTCGGGTCAAGGCCCTTCTTCAGACGCTCCAGCAGCTCAAATGTATACAACCAGAATCACATTCACTCCCTTTGCCTTCCAGATGCTAACATGTTTGGCCAAGGATGAGGGGTCATTTGACACAATTGATGAAGCAGATTTTATTTTGCGAATGATTTCTCCTCCCTCCAACCCACTGCCCACTTACCTTGTTCAAGTCTTGCCGTGAAACTCTGTTAAACGCAACAAATCCTTCCGCGGCGTCCGACTTTCTCCTTCGATAATAAACTGACATAAAACAATGAGATAGCAAAAGGATTTATAATTATGCATTATCCAGAGTCTTACCAATTTGTAGCCATTAAATGATGGAAGCAGAGCGGCACGGTGGTGCAGCGGTAGAGATACTGCCCTACAGCGCCAGAGACCTTGGTTCGATCCTGACTGCGGGTGCTGACTGTACGGAATTTGTATGTTCGCCCCGTGACCTGCACGGGTTTTCTCCAAGATCTTTGGTTTCCTCCCACACTCCAAAGATGGACAGGTTTGTAGGTTAATTGGCTTGGTGTAAATGTAAATTGTCCCTAGTGTGTGTAGGACAGTGGGAACATGATCAATGTGGACTCAGTGGGCCGAAGGGCATGTTTCCGTGCTGTATCTCTAACTAAACTAAAACTAAACACAATACATTGTGTTTAGATGATGGGGGAGATATTGAACAGTTTCTTTTCTTCGGTATTCACCAAGGAGAAGGATATTGAATTATGTGAGGTAAGGGAAACAAGTAGAGTAGCTATGGAAACTATGAGGATCAAAGAAGAGGAAGTACTGACAATTTTGAGAAATATAAAAGTGAATAAGTCTCCAGGTCCGGACAGGATATTCCCTAGGACATTGAGGGAAGTTAGTGTAGAAATAGCAGGGGCTATGGCAGAAATATTTCAAATGTCATTAGATACGGGAATAGCGCCGGAGGATTGGCGTACTGCGCATGTTGTTCCATTGTTTAAAAAGGGGTCTAAGAGTAAACCTAGCAATTATAGACCTGTTAGTTTGACGTCAGTGGTGGGCAAATTAATGGAAAGAATACTTAGAGATAATATATATAAGCATCTGGATAAAGAGGGTCTGATTAGGAACAGTCAACATGGATTTGTGCCTGGAAGGTCATGTTTAACTAATCTTCTTGAATTTTTTGAAGATGTTACTCGGGAAATTGATGAGGGTAAAGCAGTGGATGTTGTATATATGGACTTCAGTAAGGCTTTTGACAAGGTTCCTCATGGAAGGTTGGTTAAGAAGGTGCAATGGTTGGGTATTAATGGTGGAGTAGCAAGATGGATTCAACAGTGGCTGAATGGGAGATGCCAGAGAGTAATGGTGGATGGTTGTTTGTCAGGTTGGAGGCCAGTGACGAGTGGGGTGCCACAGGGATCTGTGTTGGGTCCACTGTTGTTTGTCATGTACATCAATGATCTGGATGATGGTGTGGTAAATTGGATTAGTAAGTATGCAGATGATACTAAGATAGGTGGGGTTGCGGGTAATGAAGTAGAGTTTCAAAGTCTACAGAGAGATTTATGCCAGTTGGAAGAGTGGGCTGAAAGATGGCAGATGGGAGTTTAAGAATAAGGGGTAAGCCATTTAGAACGGAGATGAGGAAACACTTTTTCACCCAGAGAGTTGTGAGTCTGTGGAATTCTCTGCTTCAGAGGGCGCTGGAGGCCGGTTCTCTGGATACTTTTAAGAAAGAGCTAGATAGGGCTCTTAAAGATAGCGGAGTCAGGGGATATGGGGAGAAAGCAGGAACGGGGTACTGATTGGGGATGATCAGCCATGATCACATTGAATGGTGGTGCTGGCTCGAAGGGCCGAATGGCCTACTCTTGCACCTATTGTCTATTGTCTTTTGACTGCATGGGTTTCCTCACACATCCCAAACACGTGCAGGTTTTAGGTTTATTGGATTCTTTAGGTCAATTGTCCCTAGTGCATGGTGAGTGGATGGAGTATGGGATAGCATAGACTGAGTGCCAGGAGGTTTCAGGAGGAACAGCAGGTGCTGGCACAGACATACACAAAAAAGTGGAGTAACTCAGCGGGTTAGGCAGCATCTGCATTTCCTTGCTTTAACCCCTAAGTTAGATTCCAGTCTATAAATCGCTCCCATGTATCCACTATTATCAACAATCTTTGAGAAACACAATGTTCTGGAGTGACTCAGTGGGTCAGATAACATCCCTGGAGAACATGGACACAAAAAAAGATGGATTAACTCAGTGGGTCAGATACCATCTCTGGATAATAGGAAAAGGTGACGTTTCGGGTCGACACCCTTCTTTTGACGTCTTGACTCAAAAACGTCACCTGTTCTTTTTCTCCAGAGAAGCTACCTGACCCGTTGAGTTACTCCAGCTTTTTGTGTCTATCTATGGTGTAAATCCGCATCTGCAGTTCCTTCTGACACGTCCCCAAAGAACATCTGCAGATGCTGGTTTACACTGAAGATAATCACAAAATGCTGGAGTAGCTTAGCGGGTCAGGCAGCATCTCTGAAGAAGAGGAATAGGCGATGTTTCGAGGATCTCGACCAAAAATGTCACCTATTGTTTCTCTCCAGAGATGAGTGGGCTGAAAGATGGCAGATGGAGTTTAATGCTGATAAGTGTGAGGTGCTACATCTTGGCAGGACACATCAAAATAGGACGTACATGGTAAATGGTAGGGAATTGAAGAATGCAGGTGAACAGAGGGATCTGGGAATAACTGTGCACAGTTCCCTGAAAGTGGAATCTCATGTAGATAGGGTGGTAAAGAAAGCTTTTGGTGTGCTGGCCTTTATAAATCAGAGCATTGAGTATAGAAGTTGGGATGTAATGTTAAAATTGTACAAGGCATTGGTGAGGCCAATTCTGGAGTATGGTGTACAATTTTGGTCGCCTAATTATAGGAAGGATGTCAACAAAATAGAGAGAGTACAGAGGAGATTTACTAGAATGTTGCCTGGTTTCAGCAACTAAGTTACAGAGAAAGGTTGAACAAGTTGGGGCTTTATCCTTTGGAGCGCAGAAGGTTAAGGGGGGACTTGATAGAGGTTTTTAAAATGATGAGAGGGATAGACAGAGTTGACGTGGAAAAGCTTTTCCCACTGAGAGTAGGGAAGATTCAAACAAGGAGACATGACTTGAGAATTAAGGGACTGAAGTTTAGGGGTAACATGAGGGGGAACTTCTTTACTCAGAGATTGGTAGCTGTGTGGAATGAGCTTCCAGTGAAGTTGGTGGAGGCAGGTTCGTTTTTATCATTAAAAAATAAATTGGATAGTTATATGGATGGGAAGGGAATGGAGGGTTATGGTCTAAGCGCAGGTATATGGGACTAGGGGAGATTATGTGTTCGGCACGGACTAGAAGGGTCGAGATGGCCTGTTTCCGTGCTGTAATTGTTATATGGTTATATGGTTATATGGTTATATGGTTATATGCTGCCTGGCCCGCTCAGTTACTCCAACTTTTTGTGTCTATCTAAAATAAAGAGGTGGTCGACATGGACACTCTTGGCTGAAGGGTCTGTTTCCATGCTGTATCGCTAAACTAAACTAAAGAGTAAAGCTTTGCGGCCACCCTGTGTTAGTGGGGGGGGGGGGGGGGGGGGGGGGGGGGGTGATGAGAAGTGAGATGTGCAAGCATTTAGCAGCCAGGATATTTTGCATTGGAATTTATGCTGAGTTTTCCCTGTCGGGTCTTTCCCTTCAACAAAACTTGTTTACGCAATAAAGTTGGAGTAACTCAGCGGGACAGGCAGCATCTCGTGAGAAAAGGAATAGTTGACGTTTTGGGTCAAGACCCTTCTTCAGACTGAAAGTCACAGAAAGGCACACGAGAGATATAGACAATGATGTTGAGATATACAACAAATGAATTAAAAATAATGTAACAATGAAAAAGGAAATAGGTCATTGTTAGGTGTAGCGAGGTAAGAATCAGACGCTGGTGCAACTTGGGTGGGGGAGGGATGGGGAGAGAGGGAATGCCGGGGTTACTTGAAGACAGATAAATCAATATTCATACCCTTGGGGTGTAAGCTGCATATGCGAATTATGAGATGCTGTTCCTCCAATTTGTATTTAGCCTCACTCGAACAATGGAGGAGACCCCAAGACGGAAAGGGCATTGCGGGAATTTGAAGGGGAATTAAAGTGTTTAGCAACTGGGAGATCAGGTAAACTTCACACAACTTTGAATTTAAACACCATTGAAAATAAATTCTTTGCACCAGACTCTCAGTCTGAAGAAGGGTCTCGACCCGATATGTCACCAATTGCTTCTCTCGAGAGATGCTGCCTGATCCACTGAGTTACTCCCACTTTTTGTGTCTATCTTCATTCTAAACCGGCGTCTACAATTCCTTCCTACACAGTGCTGGTGCAATCTGCCCTTGTCTCTCTCGGTACGTGAGGCCATGCCATCAGTAAACTTGTGATCTGCCACTAGATGCTGACCGCCATTCACTGAGTCAGGAAGGGTCACTTACCGCTGAGCCGTATGATCAAGACAATGATGATTAGGATAAGGAAAAGGGATGCGGGTATAACTGTATCCACCAGCCTGTTCGGCCAAAATCCTGTTGTAGTCACGGAAGTGGAGGTGACACTTTCTGTAATAAAACAGTTGGG
Organism: Leucoraja erinaceus; assembly: GCF_028641065.1. Taxonomy (NCBI): domain Eukaryota; kingdom Metazoa; phylum Chordata; class Chondrichthyes; order Rajiformes; family Rajidae; genus Leucoraja; species Leucoraja erinaceus. The sequence continues at coordinate 227,518 of NW_026575968.1, read as the reverse complement.
TTATTGCAATAAACTAGATCAGAAGGGACCACTTCCTCAATGAGGCAGCCAATATCACCAAAGACCCACACAACCCTGGCCACGCTCCCATCCCGCAGCGTGAGAACTGTGACCACCAGCTTCAACAACAGCGGCACGGTGGCGCAGCGGTAGAGTTGCTGCCTTACAGCACCTGCAGCGCCGGAGACCCGGCTCCGATCCCGACTACGGGTGCTGTCTGTATGGAGTTTGTACGTTCTCCCCGTGACCCACGTGGGTTTTCTCCGGGATCTTTGGTTTCCTTCCACACTCCAAAGACGTACAGGTTTGTAGGTAAATTGGCCTGGTAAATGTAAAAATGTGTAGGATTGTGTTAATATGCGGGGATCGCTGGTCGGTGTGAAACCGGTGGGCTGAAGGACCACCTTCAGGGCCACATCATTTTTAAAATGATGAGAGGGATAGACAGAGTTGACGTGGAAAAGCTTTTCCCACTGAGAGTAGGGAAGATTCAAACAAGGGGACATGACATGAGAATTAAGGGACTGAAGTTTAGGGGTAACATGAGGGGGAACTTCTTTACTCAGAGAGTGGTAGCTGTGTGGAATGAGCTTCCAGTGAAGGTGGTGGAGGCAGGTTCGTTTTATCATTTAAAAAATAAATTGGATAGTTATATGGATGGGAAGGGAATGGAGGGTTATGGTCTGAGCGCAGGTATATGGGACTAGGGGAGATTATGTGTTCGGCACGGACTAGAAGGGTCGAGATGGCCTGTTTCCGTGCTGTAATTGTTATATGGTTACATGGTTATAAGGGCCTGTTTCACGCTGTATCTCTAAACTAAACTAAACTAAACAGAGTCTTCCCAACAGCCATCAGGCTCTTGAGCACTGCACAACACTAACCACAGCATACGCGATCTCCAATGGACCACGTCTTTGTTTCCATTACAGATTAATCTGTACAACTCCCCCCCCTCTACCCCCTTCAGTCATGGGATAGACTGAGACTGACTCCCTTCCCTCCCCCTTCCCAATCTTTGCACATCCCCAATCCTTTCCACTACTCACTTTAATTTCATGTTTCATGTATTTTGTGTTTATATGACTGTTGGCAGATCAATCTCCTGATTATCGTATCATATCAGATGGTATTCGGCTTTTGTTACGGTTAGCTAGTTTAATTTAGTTTATTACTGTCATGTGTATGGAGGTACTTGTTTGTTACCTGCTATCCAGTCAAAGAAAAGACCAAATTTGATTACAATCAATCCGTCCACAATATACAGATAAAGGATAAAGGAATCCACATTTAGTGCAAGATAGGGTTTAATTATAGATAGACACAAAATGCCTGGGGTAACCCAGCGGATCAGGCAGATCTCTGGAGAGAAGGAATAGATTACATTTCCTGTCTGAACCCTTCTTCAGTCTCAACCGAAACATCACCTATTCCTTTTCTCCAAAGATGCTGCCTGACCCACTGAGATACTCCAGCTTTTTCTCACTTTCACATGCTGCAGAAGTAGAATTAGGCCGTTCGGCCCATCGAGTCTACTCTGCCATTTAATCATGGCTGATTAATCCACCTAATCCCATTTCCCTGCCTTCTCCCCATAAACATTGAAACCCGTTCTAATCAAGAATTTGTCTATCTCTGCCTAAAAAATATCTAACGTCTTGGCCTCCACAGCCCTCCGTGGGAATGAGTTCTAACTACCCTCTGAGTAAAGAAGTGCCTCCTCACCTCCTTTCTATCAGAGCGCCCTTTAAGTTTGATGCCATGAGCTCTGGTACTAGACTCTCCCACCAGTGGAAACATCCTTTCCACTCTATCTATTCCTTTCATTCCTTACAGAGGAAATTTACTAGAATGTTGCCTGGGTTTCAGCAACTAAGTTACTGGGAAAGGTTGAACAAGTTAGGGCTTTATTCTTTGGAGCGCAGAAGGTTAAGGGGGGACTTGATAGAGGTTTTTAAAATGATGAGAGGGATAGACAGAGTTGACGTGGAAAAGCTTTTCCCACTGAGAGTAGGGAAGATTCAAACAAGGGGACATGGCTTGAGAATTAAGGGACTGAAGTTTAGGGGTAACATGAGGGGGAACTTCTTTACTCAGAGAGTGGTAGCTGTGTGGAATGAGCTTCCAGTGAAGGTGGTGGAGGCAGGTTCGTTTTTATCATTTAAAAATAAATTGGATAGTTATATGGATGGGAAGGGAATGGAGGGTTATGGTCTGAGCGCAGGTATATGGGACTAGGGGAGATTATGTGTTCGGCACGGACTAGAAGGGTCGAGATCGCCTGTTTCCGTGCTGTAATTGTTATATGGTTATATGGTTATATTATTCTGCAATTTTCAATGAGATTCCCTTTCCACTTTCTAAGCTCCAGTGAGTAGAGAGCCAGTGCTGTCAAACGCTCATCATATGCTAACCCACTCATTGCTGGAATCATTCTTAAGAGTCATAGAGTGATACAGTGTGGAAATAGGCCCTTCGACCCAACTTGCTCACACCGGCCACCAAGTCCCAGCTACACTAGCCTCACCTGCCTGCACTTGGTCCATATCCCTCCAAACGTGTCCTATCCATGTACCTGTCTAACAGTTTCTTAAACGTTGGGATAGTCCCAGCCTCAACTACCTCCTCTGCCAGTTTGTTCCATACACCCACCACCCTCAGATTCATATTAACTCTTTTCCCCTTCACCTTGAACCTATGTCCTCTGGTTTTCGATTCCCCTACTCTGGGCAAGAGACTCTGTGCATCCACCCGATCTATTCCTCTCATGATTTTATACACCTCCATAAGATCACCCCTCATCCTCCTGCACCCGAAGGAATAGAGACCCAGCCTACTCAACCTCTCCCTATAGCTCACACCCTCTATTCCTGACAACATCCTCGCAAATCTTCTCTTAACCCTTTCAAGCTTGACAATATCTTTCCTATAACATGGTGCCCAGAACTAAACAAAATTCTTGCAAACATTTTGTGTCTATCTTCAGTGTAACCCTGCATCTGCAGTTCCTTCCCACACAATCCCATGAAAGATCATTCATTTGATTATATATTTATTTGTTGTTATTATTTTTACTGGGCTGTTGGGCAAGTCAGAATTTCACGTTCCCAGCAGGTGCCGATTTAAAACGAAGATAAGACACAAAATACTGGAATAAAGGGCCTGTCCCACTTGGGCGTAATTTACTAATCAAATCTCCCTGGTACCTGCGCGGTTGGCTGATGCGGTTCAATTAACGGTGTTAAATGAAATTCGGATTAGAAGCCCCCAACGCGGTGAAACATGAACATCTTCAAAGATACAATGCTCGCGGTTCAATATCGGGCTGGTCATGGAACCTACACCGGGGGTAGAGGGGAGGGAGGATGCCGGGGAGAGGAAGGGAGGAACATAGGACTGGGGGGAAAGGGGATGAGACGCCCGGGAGAGTGGGAGGAGAGGGGAGAGAAGGGGGAGGCACGCCGGGGGTAGCGTGAGGGGAGAGGAGGCCGGGGGTAGTTTAGTTTAGATACAGCACGGAAACGGGCCCTTCGGCCCACCGAGTCCGCGCCGACCACTCGCACTATCCCACACACACTAGGGACAATTCACAATTTTATCGAAGCCAATTAACCTACAAACCTTCTACGTCTTTTACTAGAATGTTGCCTGGGTTTCAACAACTAAGTTACAGAGATAGGTTGAATAAGTTAGGTCTTTATTCTCTGGAGCGCAGAAGGTTAAGGGGGGACCTGATAGAGGTCTTTAAAATGATGAGAGGGATAGACAGAGTTGATGTGGACAAGCTTTTCCCTTTGAGAATAGGGAAGATTCAAACAAGAGGACATGACTTCAGAATTAAGGGACAGAAGTTTAGGGGTAATATGAGGGGGAACTTCTTTACTCAGAGAGTGGTAGCGGTGTGGAATGAGCTTCCAGTGGAAGTGGTGGAGGCAGGTTCATTGGTATCATTTAAAAATAAATTGGATAGGCATATGGATGAGAAGGGAATGGAGGGTTATGGTATGAGTGCAGGCAGGTGGGACTAAGGGGAAAAAAAAATTGTTCGGCATGGACTTGTAGGGCCGAGATGGCCTGTTTCCGTGCTGTAATTGTTATATGGTTATATGGTTATATGGTCTTTGGAGTGTGGGAGGAAACCGGAGCTCCCGGAGAAAACCCACGCAGGTCACGGGGAGAACGTACAGACAGCGCCCTTAGTAAGGATCGAACCCGGGTCTCTGGCGCTGTGAGGCAGCAACTCTACCGCTGCGCCGATGAGAGGGAAGGGGTTACTCTCACTTTAATTACCCCGCTTTGTTACCCCATTGCTAGCTGGACTTTCATGCTTTAATTGCCCCCTCTGTGTTTGAACGCTCCGCCGGTTCCTACCTGTGGTGGTTCCGACCGTGTGGTGATTGTAGACCGTTAATGTCACGTTGTCTTTCACGCTGCTGTTTCCGCCGCTGTAAACCGATATCTCGTACACTCCGCTGTCACTGCGCCGTAAATCCCGCAGTAACAGGGACCCATTCTCGGGGTAGAATTGGACTCGCCCCGTGTGGGATGAACTGATCACCGAGCGATCTGAACAGTTACAAGCGGGTCGGTCAGTGTGTGCAGAGCAGTTTGATCGGCTCAGTCTCACAGACGAAGTGCAGTCTGATCGGCTCAGTCTCACAAGCGGAGTTGTGCTGTTGTGTAAACCCCACTCTAACCTTAGCTGGGAGCAGGGATCGGGTGTGGTGTAGCAGCTGGCGAGAAGGGCCGAGCGGCCGACGGTCCCGTTCACTTCTCTGTCAAGGACGCTCACGGAGACGCTGCTTCCCGGGGCTGCAACACAACAGGTAAAGGATCAACGGGTCTCGGTTACAATCCCGGGACACGACCGTCTCCGCGGGCCCGTGTGACCGTGAGGTCAAGCAGCATCTGTGTGGGGGGGGAGCGGGGAGGGGCAGCGGGGAGCGGGGAGGGAGGGGAGGGGGGGTGTAGAGGGGGAGAGGGAAGGGAGCAAGGGATGAGGTAATGGTGGGTGCGGGTTGTGTGCTAAAGCAAAGCAAGAATTTTATAGTCCTATCAGGGACACATGACAATAAACTCTCTTGAACCCTTGAACTTGAATGGGGGTAGTGGAGAGGAGGTGGAAGTGGAGGGTGGCGTGTGACGGAGGGGAGGATAGTGGGGAGGGGGGAATGGGAGATAAGGGGGGGAAGGGGGAATGGGAGGGTGGGATAAGGGGTGGGAGTGGGAGGGGAGGGGGGGATGGGAGGGTGGGATAAGGGGTGGGAGTGGAGGGAGGTGCGAGGGGGGGGAGGGCGGAGGGGGGAGCGGAGGGCGGGATGGATAGGGGGGGGATAAGGGGTGGAGAATGGAGGGCCAGTGCGAGGGTGGGATAAAGAGGAGCGGAGTAAGTTGCGGGGGGGGAGGGGAGGGGAGTGGGGGGTGGGGGGTGGGAGGTGGGAGGGGGAGAGGGTGGGGGATGGTGGGGGAGAGTGGGAGTGGGGGTGAAGGGAGTGGGCGGGATGGTGGGAAAGAGTAGTTGGGTGAATGGTGGCAGTGTGCAGGGGAAAATGGGGGAGGATGGGCGGTGTAGGGGGGGGAGTGGGAGGGTCGAGGGTGGGGGGGGGGGGGGAGGGGAAGGTGGGGTGTGGGGTGTGGGTGGGGGAGGGGGGGCGGGGAGTGTGGGGGGTGAGGGGGGGGGAGTGGGGGGGGGGGGGGGGGGGGGGGGGGGGGGGGGGGGAAGTGGGGGTGGGGTGGGGGAGGGTGGGGGTGGGGGGTGGGGAGAGGTGGGGGGGTGGGAGGGGTAGGGTGGGGGGTGGGGAGTGGTGGGGTGGGTGGGGAGAGGGTGAGGGGGAGGTGAGGTGGGCGTGGGGAAGGGGAGGTGGGTGGTGGGCGGAGTGGGAGGGTGAGCGGGAGGAGGGAGGTGGAGGATGTAAGTTGGTGGAGGGGAGGGTTACGGGGGCAGGGTGGTGGGGAAGAGGGAGAGGAGTGGGAAGGGTGGGTAACATGAGAGGGTGAGGGTTGGAAAGAGGGGGGTATACAGCTGGGGGGGGGGGGGGGGTGAGAGAGGCGAAACGTGCGGGGGGGAAAGGGCTAGAGTGTCAATACTGGCTGCAACAACACACTCGGGGAATAGGTTTAACTCAATATAACCGGTTCCCTGCTGGCGCGTTACAGGCTGTGAAATGTTCCCCGGGGTCACGAAGACGCTCTTCGGATCACGGTGGCTTTTGAACAGTACAACCGATACACAAAAGGGCTGGGACACACTGGCCCTCTTCGGCCCACGGGGATAGACTTCGGCTTTGTTTAAAACAGGCGTCAGTGGGGATTAGATTTCACAGAGCGAGGCTAAATGCAAATTGGAGGAACAGCTTCTCAAATTTCACCCAACAAACAATCATCGTTACTTTTTTGCATATCTTTCACTCATTGTTCTTTATTTCTCCACATCACCTATCTCTCGTTCCCCTTATCCCTAAATAGTCTGAAGAAGGGTCTCGACCCGAAACGTCACCCATTCCTTCTCTCCAGTGATGCTGCCTGTCCCGCCGAGTTACTCCAGCTTGTTGTATAATCACATAACAATTACAGCACGGAAACAGGCCATCTCGACCCTTCTAGTCCGTGCCGAACACATAATCTCCCCTAGTCCCATATACCTGCGCTCAGACCATAACCCTCCATTCCCTTCCCATCCATATAACTATCCAATTTATTTTTAAATGATAAAAACGAACCTGCCTCCACCACCTTCACTGGAAGCTCAATCCACACAGCTACCACTCTCTGAGTAAAGAAGTTCCCCCTCATGTTACCCCTAAACTTCAGTCCCTTAATTCTCAAGCCATGCCCCCTTGTTTGAATCTTCCCTACTCTCAGTGGGAAAAGCTTTTCCACGTCAACTCTGTCTATCCCTCTCATCATTTTAAAAACCTCTATCAAGTCCCCCCTTAACCTTCTGCGCTCCAAAGAATAAAGCCCTAACTTGTTCAACCTTTCTCTGTAACTTAGTTGCTGAAACCCAGGCAACATTCTAGTAAATCTCCTCTGTACTCTCTCTATTTTGTTGACTATTTGACTCTCTCTATTTTGTTGACTATCTATCTTAGATTTCCACTGATCCTTTATTTCCGCCAAAGGTCACATACATTTGATTTCCACAGACAGCCCAGCCCGCTCTCTCTACGCTGCCGCAAACCTCGCTCCTTCTAATCTACACCATCCCTCTCCCACCGCTCCTTCCACAGCGTCCCAACCCCCGGTCCCACCAAACCCCTGCTTTCTCTACAGCGTCCCACAAAAGCGAGCCACTCATTTCAAGCGGCAGTTGTCCGTAGCGGTTGTCATCCCCACACTACAATACATGTTCATTTAGTTTAGTTCAGCGACACAGCGCGGGAAACAGGCCCTTCGGCCCACCGAGTCCGCGCCGACCAGCGATCCCCACACACTATCCTACACACACTTGGGACAATTTACATTTATACCAAGCCAATTGATCTTCAAACCTGCACGTCTGGGAGTGTAGGAGGAAACTGAAGACCTCGGAGAAAACCCACGCAAGTCACCGAGCAAACACCGTAACAGACAGCACCCTAGGTTAGGATCGAACCCTGGTCTCCGGCGCTGCAAGCGCTGTTCGAGGCAACAACTCCACCGCAGCGCCATTCAAAACAAAATCACAGTCAAAAAAATCCAGAGGAAAATATACCTACCTCAAGCACAGACGTGTTTTTTTTGTGCAGGAAGGAACCGCAGGTGTTGGTTTAAACCGAAGATAGACACAAAAAGCTGGAGTAACTCAGCGACAAAGTGCAGCGAAGATTCACGAGAATGTTGCCGGGACCCAAGGTCTGAGCTATAGGGAGAGGTTGAACAGGCTAGGACTATTTCCTTGGGGCGCAAGAGAATGAGTCGTGAGTGTTTTACTTATGTCCCAGATAGAACAATAGAGTTCTTACGAGCAGCAGCACAACAGAATATGTAAACATTGTACACTGTAAAGAATATAATACACGACAGAGAGAAAACAAGTTCAGTGTGTGTGTGTGTGTATATGCACATACTCACAAACACACATATATAGATAGACTCAAATAGCTGGACAGGCAGCATCTCTGGTGAGAAGGAATTGGTGACGTTTCGGATCGAGACCCTTCTTCAGGCTGGTTAGGGATAAGGGAAGCAAGAGATATAGACGTTGATATAGAGAGACAAAGAACAATGAATGAAAGATATTCAAAAAAGTAAGGACGGTAAAGGAAACGGGCCATTGTATATATATATGTGTGTGTGTGAGTATGTGCATATATACATGCACTGAACAATAATACCAACAATAATAGTGCAAATAATAACAATACTAATCTATGTAGTTCAGAGCTAATGGTGGTGATGAGAGGGTGGGGAGGGGGGGGGGGGGGGGGGGGGGGGAGGGGGAGAGAGGGGGGGGAGGAGAGAGGGGGGGAGAGAGAGAGAGAGAAAGAGAGTGATGGAGAGAGAGCGAGAGAGACCAAACGAGACCACACTTCAAAGATAACACCGGCTCAGCGAGCCGGTAGACTAAGCTAATCGGGGGATTGTGCTGTGGTATGGCCATACTTTATTGAACTGTATTACAGATGAATTTCACTGTGAAATTTGCACATGTAACAATAAAACACAATAGAACAATTGAAGAGGCCACGCACCCAACCAACTGGTTGACACATTTTAAGTTGAAGTAAATCTTGCAGTTGAAGAAAATTTGAAGAAAATAGTACAATTCACAACAATACGAACTTTGAAATGAGTTGCCCAATAATATCGAATGTAGAGTGAAAGTAGCACAGAAGACCATTCAGCCTTCCAGATCGTGCTGGCTCTTTATAGAATAACTCGCTGGTTCGACACAGCATTCTCCCTACTTTTGTAATTATTTTTATTGCCGTATTTCTCCACTTCCCTCTTTGGACCCACAGTGGAACCTACCCCCGCAACCCCAGATAACAGTGTGTTCCAGATCTCAACTTTGTGCTTTATTAAACAAAAACCCAGAGATTCTGCCTGTCTTGCTGAGTTACTCCAGCATTTTGTGTCTGTCTTCGGTGCAGATGTCTTCCTGCAAGTTTCACCTCATGCTGCTCTAAATCGACGGGAAAGGTTTGGAAGGGACATCAAGCAAGTGGGAATAAGTAGTGAGGCAACGTGGTTAGTAGAGACGAGTTCAGCCGAAGGGTCTGATTCCGTGCTATATAACTATGATTATCACTCTACCCCTTTATTTCACACCCAAGACTCCCAATCCTCGATCGCTCCTTGAAGAAAACAGCCTCCTACATCAAGATCTTTCATTATTTTATATATTTATCATCAAATCAACCTCTCTTGCACAATAAAAGCTGTCCCAGCCCCTCTAATCCCTCTTCATAACCATTCTCTCATTCTCTTTCATATTCTCCAAGTGTTAGTATAGATTATTGGCAGTATGTCGAGGTACAATGAAAAGCTTTTGTTGCGTGCTAACCAGTCAGTGGAAAGACAATACATGGTTACAATTGAGTCATCCATGGTGTACAGATACAAGATAAAGGAAATACATTTAGTGCAAGATAAAGTCCAGTATAGTCTGACCAAAGATAGCTCGAGGGTCTCCAATGTGGTAGATATTATCTCATGTGGGCTTGTAGGTTACTTGGTCTCTGTAGATTGCTACTAATGTGTAGGGAGTGGATGACAAGTGGATGTTTTCAAGATAGAGCTAGATTGAGCTCTTAGGACTGACGGAATCAAGGGTTATGGTGAGAAACCAGGAACAGGGTACAGATTCTGCATGATCAGCAGTGATCATATTGAATGGTGGTGCAGGCTCGAAAGGCCAAATGGCCTCGTGCACCTATTTTCTATGGTTCTATGAATAACACATGTGCATGGGTGATCAATGGTCAGCGTGGGCTTGATGGGCTGAAGGGCCTGTTTCCATGCTGTATGGAGTCATAGAGTCATGCAGGATGGAAACAGGCAAATCAGCCAAACCTGCCCCTGCCGACCAAAATGCCCCATCAACACTAGTCTTACATACCTGTACGTACGTTGTCCCATATCCCTCTAAACCTTTCTTATCCATCCTGTATCTGTAAATGTTTCTGGGTCCTCTCTATCATGTTCATACCCTTTCTAAAATGGTCGATGAGAATTGAATATATCACTCCAGTTTGAGGTTAAACCGGTGTTTCACAAATAGTTCAGTGTGACTTCTCTGCTTCTAACCTCTAGCGTTCTATGAATAAAACCCATGATTGCGTGCACCTTATTAACTGCTTTCTCAATAGGTCTAGTCGCGTACCATGACTTGTACACATGTAGAGAGTAAAGCAGCCACTTTGCACAGATGAGGTTCCCACAAAGAGAAAGCCGGTCTGATTCAACCATTTGTTTTAGTGACTTGAAGAGTTTAGTTTAGTTTAGTGATACAATGTGGGAACAGGCCCTTCAGCCCATCGAATATGCACCGGCCAGAGATCCCTGTACAACTAGCTCTCTCCTACACACTGGTGACAATTTACCATTTACAGAAGCCAATTATCCTACAAACCTGTACGTCTTTGGAGAATGGGAGAAAACTGAAGCACCCAGTTTATATATACACATACTCACAATTACACATGCACATGCACACACACACACACACGCATGTGCGCGCACACACACACACACACACACACACACACACACGCGCGCACACACACACACACACACACACACACACACACACACACACACACCCACACACACACATACACATACACACACACACACACACACACACACACAGACAGACACACACACACACACAGACACACACACACACACACACACACACACACACACACACACACACACACACACACACACACACACACACACACACACACACACACACACACACACACACACACATTTACATACACACATACTCAAACAACATTGTTGGTCAATAAATAGAAACATAGAAACATAGAAATTAGGTGCAGGAGTAGGCCATTCGGCCCTTCAAGCCTGCACCGCCATTCAATATGATCATGGCTGATCATCCAACTCAGTATCCCGTACCTGCCTTCTCTCCATACCCCCTGATCCCCTTAGCCACAAGGGCCACATCTAACTCCCTCTTAAATATAGCCAATGAACTGGCCTCAACTACCCTCTGTGGCAGAGAGTTCCAGAGATTCACCACTCTCTGTGTGAAAAAAAGTTCTTCTCATCTCGGTTTTAAAGGATTTCCCCCTTATCCTTAAGCTGTGACCCCTTGTCCTGGACTTCCCTAACATCGGGAACAATCTTCCTGCATCTAGCCTGTCCAACCCCTTAAGAATTAAATATAATGGGAAGTGAGAAATGTTGAACAAACAAGCAGCAGGTGCTGGAATCTGGAGAAAAAAAAAAAGTTCGGGAGGAACTGAGTGGGTCGGGCAGATCTATGGAGGGAAATTGCGTTCCATTTAGCAGATAGTATTTTAGAGAATAAAACAGAACAGTGGAGGAGACACATGGAATTGCAAGTGCTGGAAACTGAATCAAACAAGCAAAGTGCTGGAGGATTCAGTGGGTCTGGCAGCATCAGCCTGAAGAACAGTCTTGACCTGAAACGTCGTCTGTCCATTCTCCCCACAGATGCCGACTGACCATCTGAGTTTCCCCAGCACTTGGTGTTTTTCTCATATGACAGCGCAGCGCAGGAACAGTCCCATCGACCCGCCCGCCACGGACAGAGGATCCGCGCCACGGACAGGGAATGAAACGATACAATACGATCAAGCTTTATTGATCCCAGGAGGTAAATTGATCTGCCAACATTCATAAACACAAAATACATGGAACATGAAATTAAAATGATGAGTGGAAAGGATTGGAGATGCGCAAAGATTGTGGAGGAGGGGGTGGTGGGGGAGATGGGGAAGGGGAGTCAGGCTACCTCACGACAGAAGGGATAGGATTTATACAGTTTGATAGCCATTGGTAAAACGATCTCCTGTGGCGTTCTGTGCTACATCTTGGTGGAACCAGTCTGTTACTGAAGGTGCTCCTCAGGTTGACCAGTGTGTCGTGGAGGGGGTGAGCTGTATTGTCCAAGATGCTCCGCAGTTTGAGGAGCATCCTCCCCTCCAAGACCAACCTCCCATCGATCCAATTCCGCTCCCAGGATGGAGCGAGGCTTCTTGATGGTTTTGTTGATTCTGTTGGTGTCCACGGCCTTCACTCTGCTGCCCAACACACGACAGCGAAGATGATCCTGCCGAGAGTGGAGGGAGTGGGCCGGAGGGCCAGTGAGCAGACCGGCTGTGGGAGGGGGTGCACGGCCTCGACGGGGAGGTGGGCCGCTGGAGGCCCTGCAGCAGCCTGGAGCTCGGCTGGACCGGGCACTGCTACAAGAGGCCGAACATGTGGACCGCACGTGTCCTACAGCGGTGGCGCAGTGATGGACCACACCACGGCTACTCTTGGCCAGGCCGAGCCTGCAATGCCACCAGGACAACAGACCTTCATGATCAGGTCAAGATCCCTGCACTTACACCAACTGGGACTTGGAAATGGCCCCAAACTGGTGACTCTGTACATTGTCTCAGTGTACTGCGATACACTTGTACTGTAGCTGAGATGCTGATCTAAGATGTATCCACGTGCCTATGTATAGTGATACTTGTACTGAACTGTACACAAAAATGAAATTCACTGTACCTCGAGTGTCAGGGGTTGTGGAGAGAAAGCAGGGGAAAGTTACAGAGAAAGGTTGAACAAGTTAGGGCTTTATTCTTTGGAGCGCAGAAGGTTAAGGGGGGACTTGATAGAGGTTTTTAAAATGATGAGAGGGATAGACAGAGTTGACGTGGAAAAGCTTTTCCCGCTGAGAGTAGGGAAGATTCAAACAAGGGGACATGACTTGAGAATTAAGGGACTGAAGTTTAGGGGTAACATGAGGGGGAACCTTTTTACTCAGAGAGTGGTAGCTGTGTGGAATGAGCTTCCAGTGAAGGTGGTGGAGGCAGGTTCGTTTTTATCATTTAAAAATAAATTGGATAGTTATATGGATGGGAAGGGAATGGAGGGTTGTGGTCTGAGCGCAGGTATATGTGACTAGGGGAGATTATGTGTTCGGCACGGACTAGAAGGGTCGAGATGGCCTGTTTCCATGCTGTAATTGTTATATGGTTATAAGGGGTTTGAGAGGGAGAGATAGATCAGCCATGATTGAATGGTAGCGTAGACTTGATGGGCCAAAAGGTCTAATTCTGCTCCTATCACTTGTGAACATGAGACATATAAAGACCGTTGACCTATTGAAACATTCGGCCCACAATGTCCATGAAGAACTTAACTAATCTCTGTCTGCACATGATGAATATCCCCCTATTCCCAGCATATCCATGTGTCTATCTAAAAGCCTCCAAAACACCACTATCATATCTGCCTCCATCACCACCCCCCTGGCAGGGCCACCATCCTCTGTGTAGAAAGATAGAAACATAGAAACATAGAAAATAGGTGCAGGAGTAGGCCATTCGACCCTTGAGCCAGCACCGCCATTCAATATGATCATGGCTGATCATCCAAAATCAGTATCCCATTCCTGGTTTCTCCGCAAAGCACTTGATTCCGTTAGCCCTAGGAGCTAAATCTAACTCTCACTTGAAAACATCCAGTGAATTGGCCTCCACTGCCTTCTGTGGCAGAGAATTCCACAGATTCACAACTCTCTGGGTGAAAATGTTTTTCCTCATCTCGGTCCTAAATGGTCTACCCCTTATTCTTAAACTGTGTGACCCCTGGATCTGGATTCCCCCAACATCAGGAAAAACAACAGCCCCTTCAGCCCAACTTGCCCACACCGGCCAACATTGCCCAGCTACACTAACAGGCTAAGCGGGGCGTCGCATGGTGGCATAGATGGGCCGAGGAAAGAACACTGTTATATATAATCTTGTTCAAAACACTAAATGCCAGAGTGACTCAGCGGGTCAGGCAAAATCCAGAGAAGCGTGGAGTCACAGAGTGATACAACGTGGAAACAGGTCCTTCGGCCAACCGAGTCCTCGCCAACCAGCCGACACACACTCGGGATAATTTTACAATTTACTGCAGACTTGAATTAATAAACAATTGATCTTGAATTAATCTCCACCAGACGTTCCCCTAACACAAACCTGACCTGTTGGTAATCCCTTTGTGCAATTGTAACAATTTATAGTCATAGAGTGATACAGTGTGGGAACAGGTACTTTAGTCCAACTTGCCCACATGGTCAACTTGCCCCAGATGCACTAGTCCCACCTGCCCGCGTTTAGTCCATGTCCTTCAGCAGGCAGTAAAGAAAGCAAATGGTATGTTGGCTTTCATAGCAAGAGGATTTGAGTATAGGAGCAGGGAGGTTCTACTGCAGTTGTACAGGGTCTTGGTGAGACCACACCTGGAGTATTGCGTGCAGTTTTGGTCTCCAAATCTGAGGAAGGACATTATTGCCATAGAGGGAGTGCAGAGAAGGTTCACCAGACTGATTCCTGGGATGTCGGGACTGTCTTATGAAGAAAGACTGGATAGACTTGGTTTATACTCTCTAGAATTTAGGAGATTGAGAGGGGATCTTATAGAAACTTACAAAATTCTTAAGGGGTTGGACAGGCTAGATGCAGGAAGATTGTTCCCGATGTTGGGGAAGTCCAGGACAAGGGGTCACAGCTTAAGGATAAGGGGGAAATCCTTTAGAACCGAGATGAGGAGAACTTTTTTCACACAGAGAGTGGTGAATCTCTGGAACTCTCTGCCACAGAGGGTAGTTGAGGCCAGTTCATTGGCTATATTTAAGAGGGAGTTAGATGTGGCCCTTGTGGCCAAGGGGATCAGAGGGTATGGAGAGAAGGCAGGTACGGGATACTGAATTGGATGATCAGCCATGATCATATTGAATGGCGGTGCAGGCTCGAAGGGCCGAATGGCCTACTCCTGCACCTAATTTCTATGTTTCTATGTTTCTATGTTTCTTCCAAGCCTGTCCTATCCATGTTCCTATCTAACTGTTTATTAAACGATGGATATAGTCCCAGCCTCAACTACCTCCTCTGGCAGATTGTTCCATTCACTTGTCACCCTTTGTGCGAAAACGTTACCCCTCAGATTCCTTTTAAATCTTTTCCCCTCACCTTAAATCTATGTTCCCTGGTCCTCGATTCACCTACTTCCCGATCTATTCCTCTCGTGATTTGATACACTGTGGAGGATTCCTATGTGGAGCGAACTCGCATTACAACAAAGACAAATAAAACAATCTCACCGACTTACCCGAGAGACAAACCCAAGTGGCGGCGAGGATGAAAATGCTGGAGAAATCGTTTTCCCTGCGAGTTCTTCGCCGCGGTGTACGATGCTCGGACATCACCAGTTCGAATGTGTCTTGCGGCGCTTCAGCGACAGCGGGTACCAGTCACAAAAACACAGCGGCGCAGAGGTGGAGTTACTGCCTCACAGCGCTTGCAGCGCCAGAGCCCCGGGTTCGATCCCGACCCCGGGTGCTGTCTGCATGGAGTTTGCACGTTCTCCCCGTGACCCACGCTGGGTTTCTCCTCGATCTTCGGTTTAAAATTGGTATGAATGTAAAATTGTCTCTAGTGTGTGTAGGATAGTGTTCGTGTGCTGGGCATCGCTGCTCGGTGCGGGCTCGATGGGCCGAATGGTCTGTTTCCGCGCTGTACCACTAAACTACAAAGTAAATGAAACACAACAGCATCGGGGCCAACAATCGCAGAGGTAAAGCGAAACGTCTCCTCTGTCAGGCTTCAAGTCGAAATTGCAGGAGGTGCCAGTTCTTGTCGAGGAGCGGCTCTGGGAGGGGGAGGTGTTTAATTTCGTGAGGCTCTCCATCTGAACAACTCACGGGTGCAAACACTTTCCACAGCAAACTGTGTACAGTGACATTTTGTGTCGATCTACGGTGTAAACCGGCTTCCGCAGTTCCTTCTTGCATAAAATCACGAGGGGAATAGATCGGCGAGATGCACAAAGTCTCTTGCCCAGAGTAGGTGAAGCGAGCAGCAGAGGGCATCGCTTTCCGGTGAAGGGGGAAAGATTGGGCAGCTTACAACCCAGCGGTATGTACGTCAATGTCTCTAACCATATAACCATATAACCATATAACAATTACAGCACGGAAACAGGCCATCTCGGCCCTACAAGTCCGTGCCGAACACATTTTTTTCCCCCTTAGTCCCACCTGCCTGCACTCATTCCATAACCCTCCATTCCCTTCTAATTTCCAGTAACTCCTCCATTCCTATCCCTCCCCTATCCCCCCCCATCCCCATCCCCCCCCCTAGTCAGCCTTCTAGTTAGCAACACAGAAACATAGAAAATAGGTGCCATTCGGCCCTTCGAGTAGGCCATTCGGCCCTTCGAGCCTGCACCGCCATTCAATATGATCATGGCTGATCATCCAACTCAGTATCCCATACCTGCCTTCTCTCCATACCCCCTGATCCCTTTAGCCACAAGGGCCACATCTAACTCCCTCTTAAATATAGCCAATGAACTGTGGCCTCAACTACCTTCTGTGGCAGAGAATTCCACAGATTCACTGTGTAAAAAATGATTTTCTCATCTCTGTCCTAAAAGATTTCCCCCTTATCCTTAAACTGTGACCCCTAGTCCTGGACTTCCCCAACATCGGGAGCAATCTTCCTACATCTAGCCTGTCCAACCCCTTTAGAATTTTGTAAGTTTCTATAAGAACCCCCCTCAATCTTCTAAATTCTAGCGAGTACAAGCCGAGTGTATCCACTGCAGGCATCCTTGTACCCCTGTCAAGAATGCACATTTTCCCTGTGACTGTGTGTTTCTTCCAGGTGCTCCAGCTTTCTCCCACATCCAGAAGACGTGCGTGTTTGTGGGTTTTTCCAAAGGGCCTGTCCCACTGCGGCGACCTAATCCGCGATTTCTGGCGAGTTTGCCCTCGACTCATACTCGCAGCATGGTCGACACGAAGTCATAAGAGGTCTTCGTAACTCTCCTTCATGCTCAAGAGTGGTCTTTGCGTACTCTATGCCTCAGCTAGGTCGCGGCATTTAATCAGCTGAAATCAAAATTCAACCTTTCCAACTCATTTTTTTCGCTGTCTCTAAGTTAGGCACTATGTTAAAGATCAAATTGAAAATTTTCAAACCATGCCTGACAGTTGCCCACTCTATGAGCTCCTGCAGCTTCCTCCAGACTCCAAACATCTAATATCTCGCTTTGTGAGTCTGTTCACCACCTCTGTATCCACTACTCATCTGAAAGAAGCCTGGTCTACTGAGCTGAATTTCGAGGTGTCTGACGACACTTGGAATGAAGGTTTGACCAGAATCCGAACTTGTTCGATCAATGTCAGGTATAAACTGATTCAGTTTAAAGTCATCCACAGAGTCCATTACTCAAAGACCAATTTACATCGAATCTACCCAGATATTTCTCCATTATGTGACAGATGCAAAAGTGCAGATGGTTCTTTAACACATATTTTCTGGCTCTGTCCTCATATACAAAGATACTGGTCTAAAATATTTAAGTGGTTTTCTGGGGTCTATGGAAAAGATATTCTCCCTGATCCAGAACTGGCACTTTTTGGATGCTCAGAGACTGCTTTGTACTTCACGTCTGAAGAACAACAAGCACTGATGCTTGGTATGGTGGCAGCCAAGAAAATGATCCTAACAGACTGGAAATCATCTACACCCCCCTGCTTCGAAAAATGGCTCAATGAAATGATAATAATCATACAAATGGAAAGGATACGCTTCTACAACTCCAAGGTACCAAACAACTTTTTAAGTGTTTGGGGACCATTTATCAACCATCTCATAGTCCAATAATTTCATAATTTCATATTATCTGCAGTGATGTAGTCCTGTGACCTTTACTTATGCTTTTGCAATGCATGACTGTGTAGCACCATGTGGATTGTACCAATACTGTTATGTCTGGCCGCTTTGTTTTTTTTTAATTTTATTATTTTTTAAATTATAATTATTTGTTTTTCCTTCCTTTTTTTCCTGTTGTCTTTTTCAGTTTTTATTTATTTATTTATTTATTTTAAAAAAATATTTTTTTTGTTTTGTTCTGTTTTGTTATAAAAAATTGTATAAAAATAATAAAATATATTAAACAAGCTAGGTCGCGGCATTTTTTTCAATGTCAAAAAATGCCCGCGAATAATAAAAGGTCGCCATGGGAAAAATCTATTCTTATAGAAACTTACAAAATTCTTAAGGGGTTGGACAGGCTAGATGCAGGAAGATTGTTCCCGATGTTGGGGAAGTCCAGGACCAGGGGTCACAGCTTAAGGATAAAGGGGAAATCCTTTAAAACCGAGATGAGAAGAACTTTTTTCACACAGAGAGTGGTGAATCTCTGGAACTCTCTGCCACAGAGGGTAGTTGAGGCCAGTTCATTGGCTATATTTAAGAGGGAGTCAGATGAGGCCCTTGTGGCTAAGGGGATCAGGGGGTATGGAGAGAAGGCAGGTACGGGATACTGAGTTGGATGATCAGCCATGATCATATTGAATGACGGTGCAGGCTCGAAGGGCCGAATGGCCTACTCCTGCACCTAATTTCTATGTTTCTATGTTACTATATTAGACCGTAGTAGGTCGGCATGTTGGTCGTAGGTAATCGAGGATAGTCGAAGGTGGTCGAGGGTGGTCGTATGTAGTCGTCATCATAGTCAAAGGGAGGTTGAAGGAGATAGTCGAAGGGAGGTCTTTTTTTCAAACTCGTCTAAACTCACCAATTAGGTCGCCCAAGTGTTGTGTAGGGAGTGGATGAGAATGTTAGATAACATTGAACTAGTGTGAATAGGTGATCAATGGTCTGCATGGACTTGCTGTCCGAATGGCCTGTTTCCCTGCTGTATCTTTCAATAATCAATCATTCTTTAAACTTAATTTTCCTTTATTGATGTGCGTGAGAATTCCAGGGCATTGGAAAAACCAGAGAGGGTTTTTTAGAAACCTAGAAACAGAAAATAGGTGCAGGAGTAGCCATTCGGCCCTTCGAGCCAACACTGCCATTCAATATGATAGAAACATAGAAACATAGAAAATAGGTGCAGGAGTAGGCCATTCGGCCCTTCGAGCCAACTCTGCCATGCAATATGATAGAAACATAGAAACATAGAAAATAGGTGCAGGAGTAGGCCATTCGGCCCTTCGAGCCAACACTGCCATTCAATATGATAGAAACATAGAAAATAGGTGCAGGAGTAGGCCATTCGACCCTTCAAGCTTGCACCGCGAATCATTATGATCATGGCTGATCATCCAACTCAGTATCCTGTACCTGCCTTCTCTCCATACCCCCTGATCCCCTTAGCCACAAGGGCCGCATCTAACTCCCTCTTAAATATAGCCAATGAACTGGCCTCAACTACCTTCTGTGCAGAGAATGCCAGAGATTCACCACTCTCTGTGTGAAAAATGTTTTTCTCATCTCGGTCCTAAAAGATTTCCCCCTTATCCTTAAACTGTGACCCCTTGTTCTGGACTTCCCCAACATCGGGAACAATCTTCCTGCATCTAGCCTGTCCAACCCCTTAAGAATTTTGTAAGTTTCTAGAAGATCCCCCCTCAATCTTCTAAATTCTAGCATGTACAAGCCGAGTCTATCCAGTCTTTCTTCATATGAAAGTTCTGACATCCCAGGCTGATCATCCCAAATCAGTACCCCCGTTCCTGCTTTCTCCCCATATCCTTTGATTCCATTAGCACTAAGAGCTAAAGCTAACTCTCTCTTGAAAATATGGAGTGAATTGGCCTCCACTGCCTTCTGTGGCAGAAAATTCCACAAATTCACAACTCTCTGGGTGATAAAGTTTTCCCTCATCTCTTTCCTAAATGACCTACCCATTATTCGTAAATGACAGGGCATTTGAAAAAAAACCAGAGAGGGTTTTTTGGCTTGAGATAGTTTTGAAACGATGGTCCAACAGGAGAAGGTGCAGGAGATGTGAGGTTCATCTGCCTTGCCCCATGGTGAATGCTCTGCCTATAATGACCCTCAATGTATATGCTCCACGACATTTCCAGGAACAGCTCCATGTAAACCAATACATGGTAAATGGTAGGGAATTGAAGAATGTACATGGTAAATGGTAGGGAATTGAAGAATGTAGGTGAACAGAGGGATCTGGGAATAACTGTGCACAGTTCCCTGAAAGTGGAATCTCATGTAGATAGGGTGGTAAAGAAAGCTTTTGGTGTGCTGGCCTTTATAAATCAGAGCATTGAGTATAGAAGTTGGGATGTAATGTTAAAATTGTACAAGGCATTGGTGAGGTCAATTCTGGAGTATGGTGTACAATTTGGTCGCCTAATTATAGGAAGGATGTCAAACAAAATAGAGAGAGTACAGAGGAGATTTACTAGAATGTTGCCTGGGTTTCAGCAACTAAGTTACAGAGAAAGGTTGAACAAGTTAGGGCTTTATTCTTTGGAGCGCAGAAGGTTAAGGGGGGACTTGATAGAGGTTTTTAAAATGATGAGAGGGATAGACAGAGTTGACGTGGAAAAGCTTTTTCCACTGAGAGTAGGGAAGATTCAAACAAGGGGGCATGACATGAGAATTAAGGGACTGAAGTTTAGGGGGTAACATGAGGGGGAACATCTTTACTCAGAGAGTGGTAGCTGTGTGGAATGAGCTTCCAGTGAAGGTGGTGGAGGCAGGTTCGTTTTTATCATTTAAAAATAAATTGGCTAGTTATATGGATGGGAAGGGAATGGAGGGTTATGGTCTGAGCGCAGGTATATGGGACATGGGGAGATTATGTGTTCGGCACGGACTAGAAGGGTCGAGATGGCCTGTTTCCGTGCTGTATTTGTTATGTGATTATATGGTTATATGGTATATGCTCCACGACATTTCCAGGAACAGCTCCATGTAAACCAATACAGCTCAGTGGTCCCAGCATTTCATGTCTATCTTCAGTTTAAACCAGCATCCGCAGTTCCTTCAACACAGGTGTGCATGTTAATTGGCTTTGGTAAAATTGTACATTGTCCCCAGTGTGTAGGATAGTCAATAACCAATAGTAGTTTATTTAGTGCTAGCGTACACGGTGACTGCTGGTCGGCATGTACTTGGTGGGCCGAAGGGCCTGTTTCAGCGATGTATCTCTAAACTAAACTAATCCTAACTATAAAACACACTGTGACCTGAGCAGCTCAACCAAGCAGCTGAAAGGTTATTTTTGACATGCAGACTGCTCTTGAAGTTGGACACACAATGCTGGAGTTACTCAGTGGGGCAGGCAGCATCTCTGGAGAGAAGGAATGGGTGACGTTTCGGGTCGAGTCCCTTCTTCAGACCCACATTATTACACACCTTGCATTTTACCAAGGTCCTCATTTGAAGGGAAACCCTCTCTCCTGACTCTCAGTCTGAGTAAGGGTCTCGACCTGACACGTCACCCATCCCTTCTCTCCAGAGATGCTGCCTGCCCCGCTGAGTTACTCCAGCATTCTGTGTCTATCTTTGGTGTAAATCAACATCTGCAGTTCCTTGCTACACTGCTCTTGAAGCTGTTCTATGCGCTGCACCACAAACCACCAGCATCTCGCTGTTCTGCATTGCGTGACCTACACTCAATGTGTGAAAGCCCCACTCACCTCACTGCCATTGGATCACGTGCAGGACAACTCAGTCAGCATGGAGCAGCACATTAGAGTCATAGAGTGATACAGTGTGGAAACAGGCACTTCGGCCCAACTTGCCCACACCGGCGAACAATGTCCCATCATCTGCACTGGTCTGCGTTTGGTCTAATTCCCTACAAACCTGTCCTATCCATGTGTTTAAGAAGGAACTGGAGATGCTGGAAAATCGAAGGTAGATAAAAGTAGCAATTTTACAAAATATTGAGATTTTAAAAATCAAGTCCTTAATTTATCCCATCTGATAAAGCATAAAAAGAAGTTTAATTTGATACTAATTCACTTTCATATCTTCAGTATTAAAGAAGTTATAGCCATTTTCATACTCGTTTATTAGCATCTTGTTCCCTATTGCTTTTTCATTGACTTAACACAAAAGCTGTGATCGAGGACAATCAAAAGCCCATAACTCTTAAAAATTAAGAGAACTGAAAGAAATTTTCAGTTATTATAGATTGAAGCATTCTGAATCAAATATGAAACAATCTTACTTAGATGACCTGAAATTAAAGCATATAATGGGTGGGCGGCAAATGGGTGGGTGGCATGACTCACGTCGCAGCGGCTTCTGCAGTCCGCCTGTCGTTTTTTATTTTTTGTCTCGTTTGAATGTAGTTTAAAGTGTTTTTTTTAAAACTGGGTATGTGTGTGTGGGGGCGGGGGGTGGGGAAACTTTTAAAATCTTTCCCCTGCACGGAGAACCCGACCTTTTCTCTGTCGGGTGTCCGTTGTTGTTGGGGCCTAGCACCGTGGTGCAGCCTCCAGCAGGAACGTCCTGGGGGCTCCAGTCGCGGAGCTGCGGACTTACCCACCATCGCGGAGCTGGCCGACTCCGGAGCGGGAGGTGCTGTGTTGGCGCGCTGCTGCAGCCCGACCCTAGAGATTCGGAGGCTCCAACCGCAGGTCTGGTGGACAGTAACACCGGGAGCCCGCGGGTCCCTGCTGGGAGACCGCTTTTCGGGGCTTCCGCAACGGCGACCTCTCCCGCCCGAGTTGCGGGGTTGAAAATTACCTGGAGCGGGGCCTTACATCACCGCCCCGTGCGGCTTTAACGGCCGTGGGACTTGCTAGCGCCATCCGGGGGGCTCCAACACCAAGACCCGGAGCGCGGCCTTGCATCGCCCGGCGCGGCTTTAATGGCCGCGGGACACTTACCATCACCCACCGGGGGCTTTGACTCTGACATCGGGAGGAGAATGGGGAGTTCAGGGGAGAGATAAGACTTTGCCTTCCATCACAGTGAGGAGGAGATTCACTGTGATGGATGTTTGTGTAAATTGTGTTGTGTCTTGGTTTTTTTCTTCTTTGTATGACTGCAGAAACAACATTTCGTTTGAACCTCAATGAGGTTGCCTATTTCCTTCATTCCATAAATGCTGCTGCACCCGCTGAGTTTCTCCAGCACTTTTGTCTACCTGTCCTATCCATGTAACTGTCTAACTGTTTCTTAAATGTTGGGATAGTCCCAGCCTCCACTGGCAGCTTGTTCGAGGATATTCGGGGATACGTGAGTGTATGTGCCTTATTTGGTTGTGTAATAAATCACTCTGTGAATCAAACTCTGGTGTCTGAATCCGGTCTGAATCTTTTCGAACACAACACCCCAGCAACACCAGCTCCACTCCCCTACCCCTGCAGTAATGTCATCAACACATCTCCCTTTGCATTGAAGTTTGGAGAAACAAGCTTTGCTATGGGTTGGCTGCACATTTCCTGCACGACTTTGCAACTTCCTGTCATCATAAAGACACTGACTAAATGTTTCACCTCTGAATCAAATCACCCCCCCCCTCCCCCCTCCCCCTCGCATCAACTGTTTAAGGACTGGCAAGATATGTGAGGTTATCCACTTTGGTGGCAAAAACAGGAAAGTAGACTATTATCTGAATGGTGGCCGATTAGGAAAAGGGGAGATGCAACGAGACCTGGGTGTCATGGTACACCAGTCATTGAAAGTCGGCATGCAGGTGCAGCAGGCAGTGAAGAAAGCAAATGGTATGTTAGCATTCATAGCAAAAGGATTTGAGTATAAGAGCAGGGAGGTTCTACTGCAGTTGTGTGGTGAGACCACACCGGGAGTATTGTGTACAGTTTTGGTCTCCTAAATTGAGGAAAGACATTCTTGCCATAGAGGGAAGTACAGAGAAGGTTCACCAGACTGATTCCTGGGATGGCAGGACTTTCATATGAAGAAAGACTGGATAGACTCAGCTTGTACACGCTAGAATTTAGAAGATTGAGGGGGGATCTTATTGAAACTTACAAAATTCTTAAGTGGTTGGACAGGCTAGATGCAGGCAGATTGTTCCCGATGTTGGGGAATTCCAGAGCTAGGGGTCACAGTTTAAGTATAAGAAGGAAGTCTTTTAGGACCGAGATGAGAAAAACATTTTTTACACAGAGAGTGGTGAGTCTGTGGAATTCTCTGCCACAGAAGGTAGTTGAGGCCAGTTCATTGGCTATGTTTTAAGAGGGAGTTAGATGTGGCCCTTGTGGCTAAAGGGATCAGGAGGTATGGAGAAAAGGCAGGGATGGGATACTGAGTTGGATGATCTGCCATGATCATATTGAATGGCGGTGCAGGCTTGAAGGGCTGAATGGCCTACTCCTGCACCTATTTTCTATGTTTCTATAATAGTTATTTTCACTGAGGCTGGAAACTATAATCTATCTTGAACTGGTTCTGAGTAGAAGACAAGGCCAGGTCTGAGTGAGATCACCACAGGGGATATAGAATCATGAGAGGAATAGAATCGATGGATGCACAGAATCTCCTGTCCAGAGTAGAGGAATCGAGGACCATAGAAACATAGAAACATAGAAATTAGGTGCAGGAGTAGGCCATTCGGCCCTTCGAGCCTGCACCACCATTCAATATGATCATGGCTGATCATCCAACTCAGTATCCCGTACCTGCCTTCTCTCCATACCCCATGATCCCCTTAGCCACAAGGGCCACATCTAACTCCCTCTTAAATATAGCCAATGAACTGACCTCAACTACCCTCTGTGGCAGAGTTCCAGAGATTCACCACTCTCTGTGTGAAAAAAGTTCTTCTCATCTCGGTTTTAAAGGATTTCCCCCTGATCCTTAAGCTGTGACCCCTTGTCCTGGACTTCCCCAACATCGGGAACAATCTTCCTGCATCTAGCCTGTCCAACCCCTTAAGAATTTTGTAAGTTTCTATAAGATTCCCTCTCAATCTTCTAAATTCTAGAGAGTATAAACCAAGTCTATCCAGTCTTTCTTCATAAGACAGTCCTGACATCCCAGGCATCAGTCTGGTGAACCGTCTCTGCACTCCCTCTATGGCAATAATGTCCTTCCTCAGATTTGGAGACCAAAACTGTACGCAATACTCCAGGTGTGGTCTCACCAAGACCCCGTACAACCAGAGGACATATGTTCAAGGTGAAGGGGAAAAAATTTAATAGGAATCTGAGGGGTAACTTTTCACACAAAGGGTGGTGGGTGTATGGAACAAGCTGCCAGAGGAGGTAGTTGAGGCAGGGACCATCCAAATGTTTAAGAAATGGTTAGACAGGTACATGGATAGGGCAGGTTTGGAGGGATATGGACCAAATGTGGGCAGGTGGGACTAGTGTAGCTGGGACATGATGGCCAGTGTGGGCAAGTTGGGCCGAAGGGCTTGTTTCCACACTGTATCTCTCTATGACTTTATGATATCACCACACTTCACCCTGGTGCTGTAGATTGAACATAGACACAAAACGCTGGAGTAACCTAGTGGGACAGGCAACATCTCTGGAGAGAAGGCATAGGTGATATTTCAGGTCGAGACCCTTCGTCACACTAGTTAGGGATAAGGGAAACGAGAGATATAGATGGTGATGTGGAGAGATGAGGAATAGGAAGATATGCAATCTGGATGAGTGAATTGAAGGCAATATCTCCAAGTTTGCGGATGACACTAAGCTGGGGGGCAGTGTTAGGTGTGAGGAGGATGCTAGGAGACTGCAAGGTGACTTGGATAGGCTGGGGTGAGTGGGCAAATGTTTGGCAGATGCAGTATAATGTGGATAAATGTGAGGTTATCCATTTTGGTGGCAAAAACGGGAAAGCAGACTATTATCTAAGTGGTGGCTGATTGGGAAAGGGGGAGATGCAGCGAGACCTGGGTGTCATGGTACACCAGTCATTGAAGGTAGGCATGCAGGTGCAGCAGGCAGTAAAGAAAGTGAATGGTATGTTGGCTTTCATAGCAAGAGGATTTGAGTATAGGAGCAGGAAGGTTCTACTGCAGTTGTACGGGGTCTTGGTGAGACCACACCTGGAGTATTGCGTGCAGTTTTGGTCTCCAAATCTGAGGAAGGACATTATTGCCATAGAGGGAGTGCAGAGAAGGTTCACCAGACTGATTCCTGGGATGTCAGGACTGTCTTATGAAGAAAGACTGGATAGACTTGGTTTATACTCTCTAGAATTTAGGAGATTGAGGGGGGATCTTATAGAAACTTACAAAATTCTTAAGGGGGTGGACAGGCTAGATGCAGGAAGATTGTTCCCGATTGGGGAAGTCCAGGACAAGGGGTCATAGCTTAAGGATAAGGGGGAAATCCTTTAAAACCGAGATGAGGAGAACTTTTCTCACACAGAGAGTGGTGAATCTCTGGAACTCTCTGCCACAGAGGGTAGTTGAGGCCAGTTCATTGGCTATATTTAAGAGGGAGTTAGATGTGGCCCTTGTGGCCAAGGCGATCAGAGGGTATGGAGAAAAGGCAGGTATGGGATACTGAGTTGGATGATCAGCCATGATCATATTGAATAGCGGTGCAGGCTCGAAGGGCCGAATGGCCTACTCCTGCACCTAATTTCTATGTTTCTATGTTTCTATGCAAAAATGTAACTCTGATAAAGGGACAAGGCCATTGTGTGAAAATGAGAAGCCAGTGTGACTTGGGTGGGGGAGGGATAGAGAAAGAGGAGGGGAATGCCGGGGTTACTTGAAGTTAGAAAAATCAATATCATACCATCATACCATCATACCATCATAAACTGCCCAAGCAAAATATGAAGGTAGATAAAAATGCTGGAGAAACTCAGCAGGTGAGGCAGCATCTGTGGAGCGAAGGAATAGGTTACATTTCGGGTCGAGACCCTTCTTCAGACATGAGATACTGTTCCTGCAATTTGCAGTCAGCCTCATTCTGACAATGGACCGTAAAGTGCCTGAGAACAGGATTACATAGAAACATAGAAATTAGGTGCAGGAGTAGGCCATTTGGCCCTTCGTGCCTGCACAGCCATTCAATATGATCATGGCTGATCATCC
This sequence comes from Leucoraja erinaceus, assembly GCF_028641065.1. NCBI lineage: Eukaryota > Metazoa > Chordata > Chondrichthyes > Rajiformes > Rajidae > Leucoraja > Leucoraja erinaceus. Next base: position 200,533 of record NW_026575968.1, on the reverse strand, counting down.
AACTCAGTATCCCGTACCTGCCTTCTCTCCATACCCCCTGATCCCCTTAGCCACAAGGGCACAATCAAACTCCCTCTTAAATATAGCCAATGAACTGTGGCCTCAACTACCCTCTGCGGCAGAGAGTTCCACAGATTCACCACTCTCTCTGTGTGAAAAAAGTTCTTCTCATCTCGGTTTTAAAGGATTTCCCCCTTATCCTTAAGCTGTGACCCCTTGTCCTGGACTTCCCCAACATCGGGAACAATCTTCCTGCATCTAGCCTGTCCAACCCCTTAAGAATTTTGTAAGTTTCTGTAAGATCCCCTCTCAATCTCCTAAATTCTAGAGAGTATAAACCGAGTCTATCCAGTCTTTCTTCATAAGACAGTCCTGACATCCCAGGAATCAGTCTGGTGAACCTTCTCTGTACTCCCTCTATGGCAATAATGTCCTTCCTCAGATTTGGAGACCAAAACTGTACGCAATACTCCAGGTGTGGTCTCACCAAGACCCCGTACAACTGCAGTAGAACCTCCCTGCTCCTATACTCAAATCATTTTGCAATGAAAGCTAACATACCATTCGCTTTCTTTACTGCCTGCTGCACCTGCATGCCTACCTTCAATGACTGGTGTACCATGACACCCAGGTCTCGCTGCATCTCCCCCTTTCCCAATTGGCCACCATTTAGATAATAGTCTGCTTTCCCGTTTTTGCCACCAAAATGGATAACCTCACATTTATCCACATTATACTGCATCTGCCAAACATTTGCCCACTCACCCAGCCTATCCAAGTCACCTTGCAGTCTCCTAGCATCCTCCTCACAGCTAACACTGCCCCCCAGCTTAGTGTCATCCGCAAACTTGGAGATATTGCCTTCAATTCCCTCATCCAGATCATTAATATATATTGTAAATAGCTGGGGTCCCAGCACTGAGCCTTGCGGTACCCTACTAGTCACTGCCTGCCATTGTGAAAAGGACCCGTTTACTCCTACTCTTTGCTTCCTGTTTGCCAGCCAGTTCTCTATCCACATCAATACTGAACCCCCAATGCCTTGTGCTTTAAGTTTGTATACTAATCTCTTATGTGGGACCTTGTCGAAAGCCTTCTGGAAGTCTAGATACACCACATCCACTGGTTCTCTCCTATCCATGCTACTAGTTACATCCCCTATCCATGCTACTAGTTACCAAACACACAGTGACAAGGAGCAGCTGCTGAGCTCAAAGGTTGCAACTGATAACGACCCAGGCACAACAATGAACAATGATTCCTTCATGATGGTCGTGGTGCTTGGTACATTCTAACCACCCTATATAGATAAGCAAGCCTATTTCAGCTGTGTGTTCTGTGTGAAAGTTGTTAATTGAATGCCCAATGTCTTTGTCTGATCGCTATGTTCAGTCCTTAGTCTTATAGTTGCACCTCCATAGTGTCTTTCATCATGTTCCTTCCCCAACTCACAGTTATACCGAATGTTCCGTTTATTGCCTCATTGCTGTTTAGTTTAGTTTAGTCTAGTTTAGTTTTAGTCTAGTTTAGAGATACAGCATGGAAACAGGCACTTTGGCCCACCAAGTCCGCACCGACCAGCGATCCCCACATATAAACACTATCCTCCACACACACTAGGGACAATTTCACATTGATACCACGCCAATGAACCTACAAAGCTGTACGTCTTTGGAGCGTGGGAGGAAACCGATGTTCTCGGAGAAAACCCACGCAGGTCCAGGGGAGAAGGTACAAACTCCATGCAGACAGCACCCGTAGTCGGGATTGAACCCTGTAAGCACTGTACGGTGGTGGCTGCAATTCTTGCATGACAAAGTTATATAACCATATAACAATTACAGCACAGAAACAGGCCATCACGGCCTTTCATGTCCGTGCCGAACACATATTCTCCCCTAGTCCCATCTACCTGCACTCAGACCATAACCTTCCATTCCCTTCTCATCCATATGCCTATCCAATTTATTTTTAAATGATGAAATCGAACCTGCCTCTACCACTTCCACTGGAAGCTCATTCCAGCTACCACTCTCCGAGTAAAGAAGTTCCCCCTTGTATTACCCCTAAACTTCTGTCCCTTAATTCTCAAGTCCTGTCCTCTTGTTTGAATCTTCCCTACTCTCAATGGAAAAAGCTTATCCACGTCAACTCTGTCTATCCCTCTCATCATTTTAAAGACCTCTATCAAGTCCCCCCTTAACCTTCTGCGCTCCAAAGAATAAAGACCTATCTTGTTCAACCTTTCTCTGTAACTTAGTTGTTGAAACCCAGGCAACATTCTAGTAAATCTCCTCTGTACACTCTCTATTTTGTTGACGTCCTTCCTATAATTAGGCGACCAAAATTGTACACCATACTCCAGAATTGGCCTCACCGATGCCTTGTACAATTTTAACATTACATCCCAACTTCTATACTCATAAGAGAGAGAGTTAAGAGTCAAGAAATTGTAGAAAGGAACTACAGATGCTGGTTTACACCGAAGATAGACAGAATGCTGGAATAACTCGGCGGGTCGGGCAGCATCCCTGAAGAAAAGGAATAGGTAACTTTTGGGCTCGAGACCCTTCTTCAGACTGAGATTCAGGGGAGAGGGTTTCCCTTCAAATGAGGACCTTGGTAAAACGTGAGGTGTGTGTTAATAAGCAGAGATGAGTTTTCTTTTTGGATAATGTTGAATACAAGACCTTAGTGCAGTCGGTGAAACGTTGATTACACAAAAAAGCTGGAGAAACTCAGCGGGTGCAGCAGCATCTATGGAGCGAAGGAAATAGGCAACGTTTCGGGCCGAAACCCTTCTTCAGACTGATCGGGGGCGGGGGTGGGCGGGGACAAGAAAGGGAAAAGGAGGAGGAGCCCGAAGGCTGGGGGATGGGAGGAGACAGCAGGGGGGCTGAGGAAGGGGAGGAGACAGCAAGGACTAACAAAATTTGGAGGATTCGATGTTCATGCCCCCGGGGTGCAGACTCCCCAAACGGAATATGAGGTGCTGTTCCTCCAATTTCCGGTGCTGCTCGCTGTGGCCATGGAGGAGACCCAGGACAGAGAGGTCGGAGACGGAGTGGGAGCGGGAGTTGAAGTGCTGAGTCACCGGGAGGTCAGCTTGGTTATTGCGGACCGAGCGGAGGTGTTCGGCGAAACGATCGCCCAACCTCCGCTTGGTCTCACCGATATAGATCTGCTGACATCTAGAGCAGCGGACGCAATAGATGAGGTTGGAAGAGATGCAGGTAAACCTCTGTCGCACCTGGAACGATTGCTTGGGTCCTTGAACGGAGTCGAGGGGGGAGGTAAAGGGACAAGTGTTGCATCTCTTGCGGTTGCAAGGGAAAGTGCCCGGGGAGGGGGTGGACCGAGAGGGAAGGGAAGAATTGACAAGGGAGTTATGGAGGGAGCGGTCTTTGTGGAAGGCAGATATGGGGGGAGATGGGAAGATGTGGCGAGTGGTGGGGTCACGTTGGAGGTGGCGAAACTGACGGAGGATTACTTTTTGTATGTGACGGCTGGTGGGGTGAAAGGTGAGGACTAGGGGGACTCGGCCCTTGTTGCGAGTGGGGGGATGGGGAGAGAGAGCAGTGTTGCGGGGTATGGAAGAGACCCTGGTGCGAGCCTCATTTATGGTGGAGGAGGGGAACCCCCGTTCCCTGAATAATGAGGACATTTCAGATGTCCTGGTGTGGAACGCCTCATCCGTGGGAGCAGATGCGGCGTAGACGGAGGAATTGGGAGTAGGGGATGGAGTCCTTACAGGAAGCAGGGTGGGAAGAAGTGTAGTCCAAAACAGTGAAACGTTGAACTGTGCTGCTATTATTTTTCAGGAACATTTTCACAAACAAATTCAGGAATGATCCAATGAACAAGGTTTTTATGTGACATATTGATTTTACTCTATAAAAAAATACAGAGTGATTGAGTAATTCAGTGGATCATTGGGTATTTTTAAGGCAGAGATTGATAGGTTCTTGATTAGTAAGGTTGGCCAAGGTTACTGGGAGAAGGCAGGAGAATGCAGTTGAGAGAGAAAGATAGATCAACCATTATTGAACAAGCCATCAGAGAATGGGGTTGAGAGGGAAAGATAGATCCACCATCATTGAATGGCGGGATAGACACGGTGGGCTGAATGGCCTAATTCTGCTCCCATGTGTTCTGCTTTGACCAGCTGGCTTTTTTTTGACCATGTATCTAGATCGATTGTAAAAACAAGAACTGCACATGCCATTCGGCCCTTCGAGCCAGCAATACTATTCCATATGATAATACAGCGAGGCAACGGGTCCTTCAGCCCACTGAGTCTGTGCCGACCAGCGATTGCTCATACACTAGTTCAATCCCACCAACATCGGGACAGCTTTTTTACAGAAGCCAGTTGACCTGCAAACCTGCACGTCTTTGGAGTGTGGGAGGAAACTGGAGCACCTGGAGAAAACCCACGTGGTCACAGGGGGAATATGCAAACTCCATACAGACAGCACCCGTGGTCAGGATCGAACCCGGGTCTCTGGCGCTGCCAAGCGCTGTAAGGCAGCAACTCTACCGCTGCGCCACCATGTTACCCATGTCTAAAACCGCAAGACACAAAGCCTGCTACTGTCTTGTAGAACAAAGCCCTTGGTACCTCTAAATCAGCTGTCAAACAGTGTGAATTGACATGAGACTTTTTTAAACATTGAGCCTCAAGCAGAACAGCACCAGAGACCCAGGTTCGATCCTGACCTCAGGTGCTGTTTGTGTGTGTGTGTGAGGTTTGCATCTTCTCTCTGCGACTGCGTGAGTTTTCTCCGGGTGCTCTGTTCCCCTCCGACATCCCAAAGACGTGCAGGTTTGCAGGTCACTTACCTCTAAGTGTGTAGGAGGAGTAGATGAGAAGGTAGGATAATGTGAACAGGTAATCGATGGTCGGCGTGGATTCAATGGGCCTGTTTCCATGCTGGATCTTTCATTCAAAAGTACAATATGTCGTAGAGCACTTGAAACACTGGGGTGTAGCAGAGTTCGGGCTGGGTGCTGGGAAATAGGGTCATGCACGCAAAGTCGGCCATCAGTCCTGTTTCTATGCTGCAGGAAACTTACCCTCAACTACAAGAATCAAGTCTTGTGGAACAAAGCCCTTGGTATAGCGAAACCAGTTTGGTTTAGATTAGAGATACAGCATAGAATCAGGCTTTTCGGCCCACCGAGGCCGTGCCGACCAGCACACTAACACTATCCTAACACCCATACGCTCCTGCCCGGTCCCTCAGGTCAGCTGGTCAGCTGCTCCTGGAGGTACCGAGGTCTAGTCGGAGGCTCAGAGGGGATAGAGCCTTCTCTGTTGCTGCTCCGGCACTCTGGAACACCCTGCCGTTGAACATCAGACAGGCCCCCTCACTGTCCATCTTCAAATCCAGTGTTAAAACACATTTGTACTCCCTGGCTTTTGACCATGCCTGAGGCGTTGCTTCTGTTTGTGGTGTTTTTGATGTTTCTTTATTTTACATGTCTTTTCCTACTATTTATTTGTTTTTTTATTTTTGGTGTGTATTAACTTTTTTGTCAATGATTAGTGATGTACAGCACTTTGTTGCAGCTATGTTTGTTTTTAAAGTGCTCTATAAATAAAATTATTATTATTATTATTATTATTATTATTATTATTATCCTACACACACTAGGGCAAGGGTTCCCAACCTGGGGTAAATTTCACATACCCAGGGGGCAAATTTGTTGATTCTGGATTGATGTGTTCTCATTGACTGACTGCGTTTGGTTCTGGTAAACCAGTATCTGTTCAACATTCTGAAGATGCGTTTCGGCCCGAAACGTTGCCTATTTCCTTCGCTCCATAGATGCTGCTGCACCCGCTGAGTTTCTCCAGCATTTTTGTGTACCTTCTGTTCATCATTAGTTGGTCACAGATAAGTGAAATAACATTGTTATGTGCTATTAATATTGTTATTTGAACATAAAATAATAATGTTAAAAACAGTATTTTAAATTTCCCCTTTGTCGTTTGCTTTATTGTGTTAGAAGTGTAAACTCAAATCACTGAACAAAACAGGGTACTTTGGAAAAGTTGCCTGGGGTAAACCATATCAACCATATAACAATTATAGCACGGAAACAGGCCATCTCGGCCCTACTAGTCCGTGCCGAACACATAATCTCCCCTAGTCCCATATACCTGCGCTCAGACCATAACCTTCCATTCCCTTCCCATCCATATAACTATCCAATTTATTTTTAAATGATAAAAACGAACCTGCCTCCACCACCTTCACTGGGAGCTCATTCCACACAGCTACCACTCTCTGAGTAAAGAAGTTCCCCCTCATGTTACCCCTAAACTTCAGTCCCTTAATTCTCAAGTCATGTCCTCTTGTTTGAATCTTCCCTATTCTCAAAGGGAAAAGCTTGTCCACATCAACTCTGTCTATCCCTTTCATCATTTTAAAGACCTCTATCAAGTCCCCCCTTAACCTTCTGCGCACCAGAGAATAAAGACCTAACTTATTCAACCTATCTCTGTAACTTAGTTGCTGAAACCCAGGCAACATTCTAGTAAATCTCCTCTGTACTCTCTCTATTTTGTTGACATTCTTCCTATAATTAGGCGACCAAAATTGTACACCATACTCCAGAATTGGCCTCACCAATGCCTTGTACAATTTTAACATTACATCCCAACTTCTATACTCAACGCTCTGATTTATAAAGGCCAGCACATCAAAAGCTTTCTTTACCATCCTATCTACATGAGATTCCACTTTCAGGGAACTGTGCACAGTTATTCCCAGATCCCTCTGTTCACCTACATTCTTCAATTCCCTACCATTTACCATGTACGTCCTATTTTGATTTGTCCTGCCAAGATGTAGCACCTCACACTTATCAGCATTAAACTCCATCTGCCATCTTTCAGCCCACTCTTCCAATTGGCATAAATCTTCCTGTAGACTTTGAAACTCTACTTCATTAACCGCAACCCCACCTATCTTAGTATCATCTGCATACTTACTAATCCAATTTACCACACCATCATCCAGATCATTGATGTACATGACAAACAACAATGGGTTTGCCCACCACTGACGTCAAACTAACAGGTCTATAATTGCTAGGTTTACTCTTAGACCCCTTTTTAAACAATGGAACAACATGCGCAGTACGCCAATCCCCCGGCTTAATTTAAACGGGATGAAAAAGGTTGGGAACCCCTGCACTAGGGGCCATTTCCAATTATACCAAGCTAATCAACCTACAAACTTTGGAGTGTGGGAGGAAACCGGAACACCTGGAGAAGGCCCGGGTTCAATCCTGACTACGGGTGCCGTCTCTGTACAGAGTCTGCACATTCTCCCCGTGACCACATTGATTTACTCCGTGTCCTCTGGTTTCCTACCACACCCCAAAGAACAAAGATGTACAGGTTTGCAGGTTAATGGGCTTCGGTAAAATTGTAAGTTGTGTAGGGTAGTGCTGGTCAGAATAGACTCAGTCCAAAAATCACGCAGGTTATGGGGAGAACGCACAAACTCCGGATTTCAGTATAGGAGCAGGGAGGTTCTACTGCAGTTGTACAGGGTCTTGGTGAGACCACACCTGGAGTATTGCGTACAGTTTTGGTCTCCAAAACTGAGTAAGGACATTATTGCCATAGAGGGAGTGCAGAGACGGTTCACCAGATTGATTCCTGGGATGTCAGGACTGTCTTATGAAGAAAGAGTGGATAGACTTGGTTTATACTCTCTAGAATTTAGGAGATTGAGAGGGGATCTTATAGAAACTTACAAAATTCTTAAGGGTTGGACAGGCTAGATGCAGGAAGATTGTTCCCGATGTTAGGGAAGTCCAGGACAAGGGGTCACAGCTTAAGGATAAGGGGAAATCCTTTAAAACCGAGATGAGAAGAACTTTTTTCACACAGAGAGTGGTGAATCTCTGCAACTCTCTGCCACAGAGGGTAGTCGAGGCCAGTCCATTGGCTATATTTAAGAGGGAGTTAGATGTGGCCCTTGTGGCTAAAGGGATCAGAGGGTATAGAGAGAAGGCAGGTACGGGATACTGAGTTAGATGATGAGCCATGATCATATTGAATGGCGGTGCAGGCTCGAAGGGCCGAATGGCCTACTCCTGCACCTAATTTCTATGTTTCTATGTTTCTATGATCACTGGTCGGCACAGACTCAGTTGAAACCCACGCAGGTTACGGGGAGAACGCACAAACTCCATACACTAGTACCATCCTACACAATTTTACCAAAGCCAATTAACCTGCAAATCTGTAGTCGGGATTGAACCTGGGTCTCTGGTCTGTGAGGCAGCAACTCTACCGCTGTGCCACCGTTTCGCCCAGCTGTCAAACAACAGTGTGCATTTATATAACGTCTTTACTAGTGGACCTGAAGAAGGCATCCATTGTCATCAAAGATCTACACCACCCTGGCCACACACTCACCTCGCTGCCACCCTCAGGAAAAAGGTACTGGAGCCCAAGAACTGACCCCCACATTTAAAAACAGCTTCTTCCCTTTCAGACAGAAACATACAAAGTAACTGCAGGAGTAGGCCATTTGGCCCTTCGAGCCAGCACCGCCATTCAATATGATCATGGCTGATCATCCAGAATCTGTACCTGGTTCCTGCTTTCTCCCCATATCCCTAACTTCCGTTAGCCTTATGGCTAAATCTGACTCTCTCTTGAAAACATCCAGTGAATTGGCCTCCACTGCCTTCTGTGGCAGATAATTCCACAGATTCACAACTTTCTGGGTAAAAAAGTTTTTCCTCATCTCAGTCCTAAATGGCCTACCCCTTATTCTTAGATTATGACCCCTGATTCTGGACTCCCCCCAACATCGGGAACATTTCTCCTGCATCTATCCTGTCCAATCCCTTAATAATTTTAAATGTTTCTCAAAGATGCCCTCTCATCCGTCTGAATTCCAGTGAATGTAAGCCCAGTTGATCCATTTGTTCATCATATGTCAGTCCTACCATCCCAGGAATTAACCTGGTGAATCTATGCTGCACTCCCTCAGGAGTGTACTCAGGGGCTTTTGACCTTCTCTCACTTTTGACCCTCAGGCTCTTGAATAACCCTGCAGGTTGTCAGGATTGAACCCCAGTGTCCAGCGCTGTAAGGTAGCAACTCTACCACTGTGCCACAGTGATGTTTGATGGCCAGCATGGACTTGATGGGTTGAAGAGCCTGTTCCAATGCTGTTTGGACATCTTAGGGAGATTCTTCCATGGTTTGTCAACAAAATAGAGAGAGTACAGAGGAGATTTACTAGAATGTTGCCTGGGTTTCAGCAACTAAGTTACAGAGAAAGGTTGAACAAGTTAGGGCTTTATTCTTTGGAGCGCAGAAGGTTAAGGGGGGACTTGATAGAGGTTTTTAAAATGATGAGAGGGATAGACAGAGTTGACGTGGAAAAGCTTTTCCCACTGAGAGTAGGGAAGATTCAAACAAGGGGACATGACATGAGAATTAAGGGACTGAAGTTTAGGGGTAACATGAGGGGGAACTTCTTTACTCAGAGAGTGGTAGCTGTGTGGAATGAGCTTCCAGTGAAGGTGGTGGAGGCAGGTTCGTTTTTATCGTTTAAAAATAAATTGGATAGTTATATGGATGGGAAGGGAATGGAGGGTTATGGTCTGAGCGCAGGTATATGGGACTAGGGGAGATTATGTGTTCGGCACGGACTAGAAGGGTCGAGATGGCCTGTTTCCGTGCTGTAATTGTTATATGGTTATATGGTTTTTGTTTTTGTATGTTTCAGCCTGAATAAAGTTTATTTTTTGGAAGATAAAACACTGGCTAACATTGGTCGAATGATTGAACAGAGAAGTGGTCATTGCAAGAAGATGTACCGTGTGATCTGTGACCCACTTCATGTAGAAACACACCATTTGCTTCATGTACAGCCCATTGTTCTGCTTATCAGTCTGCGGCTTGCTTTGCTGCAGAGCAGGACTAACAGCAGTATCCTTTGCTCTGTGGTTTAATAATCAGGAAGTCATATTTCAAAGAAACAGAGCGTCGAGCCGCCAACTCTCGGCCATCTGGATTAGCAAGTGAACAAACTTGTGCAAGAATCATGAGTTAAGGCAAGAGTGTTTTATTGTCATTTGTGCCAGATACTAGCAATGTTACAAAATTTTGAGATTTAAAAAATCAAGTCTGCAATTTATCCCATCAGATAAAGCATAACAATAAGTTTAATTTGACACCAAATTCACTTTCATATCTCAAGTATTAAAAAAGTTATGACCATTTTCATACTCGGAAATTAGCATCTTGTTCCCTATTGATTTTCAATGGACATTACAAAAAAGCTGTGATCTTGGATAGTCAAAAGCCCATTTCTTAAGGAAAGATTAACATTTTTAAATAGCCTAAGTGTCCAAAGATTATTCACAAATAATTCACAATATAACATGATTTTTATATCTAATTTACATTAATTTATAGGCCAAATGGAAGGAATTTAGTGTTCAATTGCTGTAAATAAATGCCCATTTAAATCGGCTTTCTAGTGGGTTCATGTGAACGCGCTGGTTTAGAACGTTGACATAGCGCTGGATTAGTGCCCTCAAATGCCGAGAAAAATACTGCGGGATATAAAAAGCCCAAAATGAACTACTCGCTATAGATAACTTTATTTACAGGGTTATATATATGCCCCATTTAATGTAAAAATAAGGTACATACCTTTAATTGTTTGCTTTATAAAACCCTGGGGCTGCGAGAGATTGCGGAATGAGACAGTAATTTTAAAACTATTAGAACTATATTATCGAGGCCTATAAAACTAATAATACCTTTTGCGACCGGGTCTTGCAGCGATTTTTCGTTAATGATTTACTAGGCTGAACATGTGCGATTAGTACAGCCTAGTAAAAATCGCGTTTTAAACCCGCCCCCTCCAAACAGCGCCAAAATCGCGGACCTGGCTGTGGGCAGATTCCCAATGACGATTCAGGTAGGTTTTGTAACATACCTACAGATAGAACAATGAAATTCTTACTTGCAGCAGCACAGCAGAGTACGTATGGAAACATATCGTAGGAAGGAACTGCAGATGCTGGCTCAAACCGAAGATAGACACAAAAAGCTGGAATAACTCAGGGGGACGGGCAGCATCTGTAGAGGGAAGGAACGGGTGACGTTTTGGGTCGAGACCATTCTTCAGACTGTAAACATTGCACACTGTAAACAATTTAATTTACTGTCTCGTGTACTGAGGTACAGTGAAAAGCTCTTGTTGCATGCTAACCAGTCAGCAGAAAGACAATACATGATTACAATCGATCCATTTACAGTGTATAGGTACACGATAAGAGAATAACGTTTAGGGCAAGTCTGATCAAGGATAGTCCAAGCATCAGCAAAGCAATAGGGTGTAGTTCGGCACTGCTCTCTGGTTCTGCCACCTGCATAGGTTTTGGGATGACTGCAATTGTGGGCTGCATCAGTCAGGGGAGGGAAACTGAATACAGGGGTGTAGTCGACCACTTTGTTGAGTGATGTGGGCTGAATCACCTGCAGCTCAACGCCGGCAAAACTGAGGAATTAGTGGTGGACTTTAGGAGGAGATTCCTTCGATGGTGGGGACGTCAGAGCTGTAATCGATGAACAGCATTCAACACCATTATACCATCAAAACTGATCACCAAACTCGGTAACCTGGGCATCGACCCCTCCATCTGCAACTGGATACTGGACTTTCTAACCAACAGACCCCAGTCTGTGAGGTTAGACAAGCACACCTCTTCAACCCTCACCCTGAACACCGGCGTTCCACAGGGCTGTTTGCTGAGCCCACTCCTCTACTCCCTCTTCACCTATGACTGCACACCTGTACATGGTACTAACACCATCATCAAGTATGCAGATGATACAACGGTGATTGGCCTCATCAGCAACAACGATGAGTTGGCCTACAGGGAGGAGGTCCAGCACTTAGCAGCATGGTGCGCTGACAACAACCTGGCCCTTAACTCCAAGAAGACCACGGAGCTCATTGTAGACTTCAGGAAGTCCAGAGGCGGCACGCACACCCCCATCCACATTAACGGGACGGAGGTGGAACGTGTTTCTAGCTTCAGGTTCCTGGGAGTCAACATCTCCGATGACCTCTCTTGGACCCACAATACCTCTACTCTGATCAAGAAGGCTCATCAGCGTCTCTTCTTCCTGAGGAGACTGAAGAAGGTCCATCTGTCTCCTCAGATCCTGGTGAACTTCTACCGCTGCACCATCGAGAGCATCCTTACCAACTGCATCACAGTATGGTATGGCAACTGCTCTGTCTCCGACCGGAAGGCATTGCAGAGGGTGGTGAAAATTGCCCAACGCATCACAGGTTCCACGCTCCCCTCCATTGAGTCTGTCCAAAGCAAGCGCTGTCTGCGGAGGGCGCTCAGCATCGCCAAGGACTGCTCTCACCCCAACCATGGACTGTTTAACCTCCTACCATCCGGGAGGTGCTACAGGTCTCTCCGTTGTCGAACCAGCAGGTCGAGGAACAGCTTCTTTCCGGCGGCTGTCACTCTACTCAACAACGTACCTCGGTGACTGCCAATCACCACCCCCCCCCCGGACACTTATTATTATTTATTCAAATCGTTTGCTATGTCGCTCTTCCAGGGAGATGCTAAATGCATTTCATTGTCTCTGTACTGTACACTGGCAATAACAATTAAAATTGAATCTGAATCTGAGAGCCGATAATGGACTGGGCAGTGTTTACTACTTTTTGTAGTCTTTTCCACTCCAGGGCTCTCAAGTTGCCGAACCAAGCCACGATGCAACCAGTCAGCATGTTCTCTACTGTACACCTGTAGTGGTTAGAGAGAATCCTCCTTGACAAACCGACTCTCCGTAATCTTCTCTGGAAGTAGAGTCGCTGATTTGCTTTCTTGATAATTGCATCAGTGTTCTCTAACTAGGAGAGATCTTCAGAAATATACAGGCCCAGGAATTTGAAGCTCTTGACCCTCTCCTTCATAGACCCGATGATATAAACGGGACTGTGGGTCCCCATCCTACCCCTTCCAAAGTCCACAGTCGTGAGAAGGAGAGAGATCCGGTGGGGCATGTGTAGGAAGGAACTGCAGACTCTAGTTACAGAGAAAGGTTGAACAGGTTAGGGCTTTATTCTTTGGAGCGCAGAAGGTTAAGGGGGGACTTGATAGAGGTCTTTAAAATGATGAGAGGGATAGACAGAGTTGACGTGGAAAAGCTTTTCCCACTGAGAGTAGGGAAGATTCAAACAAGGGGAAATGACTTGAGAATTAAGGGACTGAAGTTTAGGGGTAACATGAGGGGGAACTTCTTTACTCAGAGAGTGGTGGCTGTGTGGAATGAGCTTCCAGTGAAGGTGGTGGAGGCAGGTTCGTTTTTATCATTTAAAAATAAATTTGATAGTTACATGGATTGGAAGGGAATGGAGGGTTATGGTCTGAGCGCAGGTATATGGGACTAGGGGAGATTATGTGTTCGGCACGGACTAGAAGGGTCGAGATGGCCTGTTTCCGTGCTGTAATTGTTATATGGTTATATGGTTATATATGGTATGCTGGTTTACACCAAAGATCGGCACAAAATCCTGGAGTAACCCAGCGGGACAAGCAGCATGTATGGAGAGAAGGAATGGGTGACATTTCGGGTCGAGACACTTCTTACAGATTGAGAGTCAGGGGAGAGGGAGACACAGAGATAAGGAAGTGTAAGGTGTGAAAACACTACATTAAATGGGATGGAAATCAAGGGTAATGTGGAATAGTTCATTGTTAGCTCACAGAAGGTGACAACAAAGCAGACAGAGATAAAATTTAATCAGGGAGACAGTCAGACTGGTCGGAGAAAGAGGAAGGGGGAGGAGGAATGGAGTGAGGTATAGTGTTTAACTGGAGGACGTGGATAGGCAATGTTTCAGATCTAGACACATCTGAGGAAAGGTCCCACATTGAAACATCACCTACCCCTGTCCTCCAGAGATGCTGTCTGACCTGCCGAGTAACTACAGCAATTAGTATGTTTTTTTTAAATATCAGCATCTGCAGTTGTTTGTGTTTCCACGTAGACCTTCATTGGTTTGGTGGTTTTCTAAGTGACAGGTTCTTTGTGTGGTCTTGATAGAAGAGGGTTGTCGATGGAAACATTGAATGCAGATTCAATGACATAGTGGACCAATACACTGCAGGTGAGGTTACGCTATCTACACGGCTGCAGTACATTCAGTTTCTGGCTTCACACCATGACCTTTAGATGAAGTGATAAACTGTCTGTCTTTTAAAGCTTCTAAAGCTGAGAAACCGAGACCTCGATCTCCGTCTGTAAAGCTGTACATGACCATCAAAGGCTCACAAGTGTGACAATTGATGATTAACTTTGTCGCCTGCTTTGCTTTGTACTGTAAGTGCAACATTGGTTGGTTAACTTCTGAATAAACCCACTCACAGATTGTTTCATAATACAGGACAAGCGACCCTTGTCTTGACCCGAAACATCACCCATTCCTTCTCTCCAGAGGCGTTGTCTGTCCTGCAGAGTTACTCCAGCATTTTGTGTCTATCTTCAGTGTAAAACAGCACCAGTAATTCCTTCCTACACTCTCTCTCTGTTCCTCTACTACCATAGTCGTTGTCAACATCGTCTTTGTCAACATAGTCAATGCCTACTATGTTCTGTTGTGCTGAAGCAAAGCAAGAATTTCATTGTCCAATCAGGGACACATGACAATAAACTTTCTTGAATCTTGAATCTTGAATCTTGTTGAATCTCATTGGCTGCAACTCGTTTTCACCGAGCCCACAGCTAACAATGGCCTGTTTCATTCATCATCATTACTTCTTTGCACATCATTCATTCATTTGTCATATGTCTCTCTAATCCACCGTCAAAATCTCGCGTTTCCCTTTCCTGTGACTCTCAGTCTGAAGAACTGAGAGTCACAGGAGAGTCACAGGTCCTCCGCTGCACCATCGAGAGCATCCTTACCAACTGCATCACAGTATGGTATGGCAACTGCTCTGTCTCCGACCGGAAGGCATTGCAGAGGGTGGTGAAAATTGCCCAACGCATCACCGGTTCCTCACTCCCCTCCATTGAGTCTGTCCAAAGCAAGCGCTGTCTGCGGAGGGCGCTCAGCATCGCCAAGGACTGCTCTCACCCCAACCATGGACTGTTTACCCTCCTACCATCCGGGAGGCGCTACAGGTCTCTCCGTTGCCGAACCAGCAGGTCGAGGAACAGCTTCTTTCCGGCGGCTGTCACTCTACTCAACAACGTACCTCGGTGACTGCCAATCACCCCCCCCCCCCCCCCCCCGGACACTTATTATTATTTATTCAAATCGTTTGCTATGTCGCTCTTCCAGGGAGATGCTAAATGCATTTCGTTGTCTCTGTACTGTACACTGACAATGACAATTAAAATTGAATCTGAATCTGAATCTGAATCTGAATCTGAAACATAGAAAATAGGTGCCGGGTAGGCCATTCGGCCCTTCGAGCCTACACCGCCATTCAATATGATCATGGCTGATCATCCAACTCAGTATCCTGTGCCTGCCTTCTCTCCATACCCCCTGATCTCCTTAGCCACAAGGGCCACATCTAACTCCCTCTTAAATATAGCCTATGAACTGGCCTCAACTTCCTTCTGTGGCAGAGAATTCCACAGATTCACCACTCTGTGTGTAAAAAATGTTATTCTCAACTCGATCCTAAAAGACTTCCCCCTTATCCTTAAACTGTGACCCCTTGTACTGGACTTCCCCAACATCTGGAACAATCTTCCTGCATCTAGCCTGTCCAACCCCTTAAGAATTTTGTAAGTTTCTATAAGAACAATCTTCTAAATTCTAGCGATTACAAGCCGAGTCTATCCAGTCTTTCTTCATATGAAAGTCCTGACATCCCAGGAATCAGTCTGGTGAACCTTCTCTGTACTCCCTCTATGGCAAGAATGTCTTTCTTGCCATAGAGGGAGGGTCAAGACCAGAAACATCACCTATCCCCTTTCTCCAGAGATGCTGGCTGACCCGCTGAGTTTCTGCAGCTTTTTGTGTCCATCTTTGCTGGATGAACTTAGCAATTTAGTCAAGATCGGGCAAGAAGCAAGTCAAGTGTTTTGGGTTGAGATAATGCATCGGTACTGGTAGTGAGGAGGAAGGGTTGACGAGTTGTAGGGGGAGCCGGATACAGAGGACTTTCTGTTCCACCATCCATCCACCAGCCTTTCTCCTACCGTCTTACATACTGCCATGCCCTACATATAGCCAGTGGCCATGTTCCATCGAGTCCTAAGATAGACACAAAATGCTGGAGTAACTCAGCGGGTCAGACAGCATCTCTGGAGAGTAGGAATAAGTAATGGTGCAGTTCCTTCCTGCACAGTCTCTTCATTCCTTTTCTCCAGAGATGCTGCCTGTCCCGCTGTGTTAAACCCAGCCAGACAGGCAACACTACTCTGTGATATTCACAGTTACGTCGCGGGTGTAGTTGCTGTGAAGCCTACATGTGCCGTTAAAGCTGCTAGCTGGGCGGCCGTTTGGGACATTGTGTGACTTCACAATCCGGCTTTTTCTTTATTGTGTTGAGTATTAATTAACACTCAGGTGCCCTGTGATTTACATGTGACCTGCAGATGCCCCCCTTTAACTATCTTGCCTTTGGGTACACATATCCTCAAGCAGAGACAAGTGCTTTCGACTTCGAGATACCAGCGAGGGGGGGATTTTTTTTTTTTTGACTGCCTGACCAGTTCTTTGCAATCCATATACGAACTTGTCTATAAAGGCACATGCATCGCTGTTTCACTGCCTGCTTGCTTACCTGCATGCTTACCTGTCATTGACTGAATGAACAAGCAAGACCCCAGATCCTGTGATACTTCCCTTTTCCGCAACTTGACGCGCCTATTTAGGATAGTAATCAGCCTTCCGCTTACAGTTTTGGTCTCCAAATCTGAGGAAGGACATTATTGCCATAGAGGGAGTACAGAGAAGGTTCACCAGACTGATTCCTGGGATGTCAGGACTTTCATATGAAGAAAGACTGGATAGACTCGGCTTGTACTCGCTAGAATTTAGAAGCTTGAGGGGGGATCTTATAGAAACTTACAAAATTCTTAAGGGGTTGGACAGGCTAGATGCATGAAGATTGTTCCCGATGTTGGGGAAATCCAGAACAAGGGGTCACAGTTTAAGGATAAGAGGTAAATCTTTTAGGACCGAGATGAGGAGACATTTTTTCACACAGAGAGTGGTAAATCTTTGGAATTCTCTGCCACAGAAGGTAGTTGAGGCCAGTTCATTGGCTATATTTAAGATGGAGTTAGATGTGGTCCTTGTGGCTAAGGGGATCAGGGGGTATGGAGAGAAGGCAGGTACGGGATACTGAGTTGGATGATCAGCCATGATCATATTGAATGGCAGTGCATGCTCGAAGGGCCGAAGGGCCTACTCCTGCACCTATTTTCTATGTTTCTATCCTTCTATAGACCAGTTAGTTAGCCTGACATCGGTGGTGGGAAAGATGCTGGAGTCAATTATGAAAGATGAAATAGCGGCAAATTTGGATAGCAGTTAACAGGATCGGTCCAAGTCAGCATGGATTTACGAAGGGGAAATCATGCTTGACATCTTCTGGAATTTTTTGAGGATGTAACTAGGAAAATGGACAAGGGAGAGCCAGTGGATGTAGTGTACGTGGAATTTCAGAAAGCATTTGATAAGGTCCCACATAGGAGATTAGTGGGCGAAGTTAGGGCACATGGTATTGGCGGTGTAGTGCTGAAATGGATAGAAAATTGGTTGGCAGACAGAAAACAAAGAGTAGGGATTAACGGGTCCCTTTCAGACTGGCACGCAATCACTAGTGGGGTACCGCAAGGCTCGGTGCTGGGACCACAGCTATTTACAATATACATGAATGATTTGGATGAAGGGATTCAAAGTAATGCCCCTGTACTACTTAGAAAACCTGAACGGAAACCTCTGGAGACTTTGCTCCCCACCCAAGGTTTCCGTGCGGTTCCTGGAGGTTGCAGGTGGTTGCCGGAGGTTGCAGGTGGTGGAAGCAGGTAGGGAGACTGCCAAAAACCTCCGGGAACCTCACGGAAAGCTTGGGTGAGGGGCAAAGTCTCCAGAGGCTTCTGTTCAGGTTTCCTAAGTGGGACAGGGGCATAACATTAGCAAATTTGCAGATGACACAAAGTTGGGTGGCAGTGTGAAATGTGAGGATGATGCTATGAGAATGCAGGGTGACTTGGACAGGTTGGGGGAGTGGGCAGATGCATGGCAGATGAAGTTTAATGTGGATAAATGTGAGGTTATCCACTTTGGTATAAAAAACAGGAAAGCAGATTATTTTGGTATAAAAAACAGGAAAGCAAATTACTATCTAAAGGTGTCAAGTTTGGAAAGGGGAAGTACAAAGGGATCTGTGGGGTCCTTGCTCAACAGTCTTTGAAAGTAAGCATGCAGGTACAGCAGGCAGTGAAGAATGCGAATGGCATGTTGGCCTTCATAACAAGAGGAGTTGAGTATAGGAGCAAAGAGGTCCTTCTCTTCTGCAGTTGTATAGGGTCATAGTGAGACCACACCTGGTGTATTGTGTGCAGTTTTGATCCCGTAATTTGAGGAAGGACATTCTTGCTATTGAGGGAGTGCAGCGTAGGTTTACAAGGTTAATTCCCGGGATGGCGGGACTGTCATATGCTGAGAGAATGGAACGGCTGGGCTTATACACTCTGGAGTTTAGAAGGATGAGAGGATATATTATTGAAACATATAAGATTGTTAAGGGTTTGGACACGCTGGAGGCAGAAAACATGTTCCCGATGTTGGAGGAGTCCAGATCCAGGGGCCACAGTTTAAGAATGAGAGGCAAGTCATTTAGAACGGAGACGAGGAAACAATTTTTCTCACAGAGGGTTGTGACTGTGGAATTTTCTGCCTCAGCGGGCGGTGGAGGCCAGTTCTCTGGATACTTTCAAGAGAGAGCTGGATAGGGCTCTTAAATATAGCGGAGTCAGGGCATATGGGAAGAAGGCAGGAATGACCTACTCCTGTACCTATTGTCTATTGTCTGTTGTGTAGGGACAGGTGTTGCATCTCCTGTGGTTGCAGGGGAAATTGTGTGATGTACTTGCTTATATCCAAGAGTTATGATCAAGACAGGGTCTTGTGCTGTAAGCCAAGGTTCAGTGAAAATCCCCAAGTAGTTACACTCAAGTTTCTGTGTAAGTGACAGATGTTTTTAAGAAGACAAAACTCCCAAGTGTAGCATGCAGCCGTTAGTGACTAATACAGGATTAATCCTAGTTCAGAATTGTAGTTTTCCACTTAGAACTGCAGATGCTGGTTTACACCAGAGATAGACACAAAGTACTGGAGTAACTGAGCGGGACAGGCAGCATCTCTGGAGAGAAGGAATGGGTGAGTTTTCAGTTTGAGACACTTTGTGGGTTTGGTGACCCCAGTAGACTGCTCCATTTAGTTTGTGCAAATCGGGCCATTCGGCCCCACTGACCTGTGCCTCCTATCCTACTTGCCATGGTTAATGGTGGCAGGAGGAGTGAATGATTAGTTTTCCTTCTTAGGGTTCCTTTTACCAATCAGAGCACCCGAAGGAAATCCACATGGGTCACAGGGAGAATGTACAAACTACAAGCACGCGTAGTCAGGATCGAACCCGGGTCTCTGGCACTGTAAGGCAGCAACTCTTAGTCTATAGCTGCGCCACCATGCTGATCAATTCACTTGATGCTAAGGAAGTTGTATGTTAGCCCTCTGCAAACTTTAAAACCCAATGAGATGTTCCTTCTCCATTTGGCACATCAAGTCCTCTCCGTCATTCAATCATATCTGGATTGGCATGGCTTAGAACATCAGAACAACCCTCTGCCACTGCCAACTGATTCCTCATGGCCAACAAAGGGAAAATTCACTCCAGCAATCCCTCTGTGTGCTTTATATCTGTCTGTTAAGGTGTTCAGATTTGTCAAATATTGAATTGCATTCCAACAGTGGAGTCTTTAGGTTGATAGAGTTAAGTGTGAAACTGATAAAGCAGAAGTATATTCGTGCCAGGAACAAACTACACACACTTTGACTATAGACAACTCTCATTTGGTAAATGTCAAAAATATTCTGCTGCTTTTTAAGTATTTTTCCCGAACAAGGTACGATGGTGCAGCAGTAGAGTTGCTGCCTCACAGCGCCGGAGACCCGGGTGCTGTCTGTACAGAGTTTGTACGTTCTCCCCGTGACCCGAGTGGGTTTTCTCCGGGTGCTCTGGTTTCCTCCCACACTCCAAAGACGTGCAGGTTTGTAGGTTAATTGGCTTTGGTAAAAAGTCCCCAGTGTGTAGGATAGTGCGTGTATATAGGTGAATGCTGATCGGCGTGGAACCGGTGGGCCAAAGGGCCCGTTGCCGCACTGTATCTCAAAACAAAAACACTTGAGATTTAATATTGTTTGCCTTTTATTTCTTGACAGATCTAAGTATGATTAAGCCTACTACAGCCTGTCTGTCTTTTTTATTTTTTGTCTTGTTAGATGTAGGTTGTATGTGTTTTTTAATAGCATGAGTTTACTGTGTATTGAGCGGGGGCGGAGGGAGGACACAAGATGACGAAGCTGAGCAGGTTATCAGGTCTTTAATGTGTGATGGATGTATTGAGAGGGAGGCAGAATCAAGATGCTACATTAAGCAGAGGCCGAGTCACGCCGAGGGAAAATGGACAGGACTGACCCATTCTTACTGGATGACCTATATGTACTCTATCCCACCCTTCCCCCCCAACTCCCACCACCCACACTGAATCGCTGGAGACAGAACTCAGCGGTAGCAGCGGGTAGACAGACGGGCCGAAACGTTGTCTCTATTCCTTCGGTGCCATAAGATAGCTGCATGCACCATCTTGAGTTTACGTCCAGCATTCGCGCGTGTGGAGGAGTGGAGTTAGCTGGGGGGCCGACAGCGAGAGAGCACATAGGCAGCAACTGAATGAATAGGCGTCGCCTGATTATTATCACTCCGTAAATGCCTGCCTCGCACCCGCAGGAGCTTCCTCCAGTACAGTGCCTGTTGTTTTCGTGATGAGAGCCGGAGGAAGGCGTGAAGCAGAGAATGGCATGTGGAGACCAGAGAAATGCAGGACACACACAAGGATGATGTGAAATATACCACCTGACCTGTTTCAGATGACAGACACCCGCCGCCAGTAAATGAGGACACCCCCATACTGTCTACCCCCTCATCTCCCTCGACTCCCCCACCGTTCCCTCCTCAAATCCGAGTCCGTCTCCGATGCCCCTAGAAACTGAAGGGGAAAGCAAAAAATTTCTACTGCTGCCGCTGCCCGCCCCGGGAGTTAAAGAAGTTCCACGGTAAGTAGACGATGTTAGTTTGCCCCGCACAGTTTAAATTCCCCCAACATGTGTTCCGAGTAATCAAAAACTGTTGAATCAGTTAGACAATGTCTAGACACAAAATGCTGGATTAACTCAGCGGGCCAAGCCAGCATCTCCGGGAGAAAAGGATATAATAGATCCATTTTGCGTTCAGAGCCACCCCCCCCCCCGGCCTTATCGGTGATGATTGTAGGGGGAAATGGAAGCAAGAAAAGAGGCGACAAAGGACCCCCCACCATATAGCGGCCAAACACAGAGGACAGCGCAGTGTTTGCTATTTGCACGAAGGACGCTTCTCCGAGAACACGCAAAGCGCCTAACACCATTTCCTCCAGAGATGCTGCCTGAACCACTGAGTCACTCCAGAACACTTTATGTCTATATTTAGGCTCCGATATGCAATTGTTTGGACCTTAGGGATAGTATGTTGATCCAAGATGGGGAGAACCAGCTCTTAGCAAACCTTGGACTGTTAACGAAATTTATTTATTGCAACGGGGAGGGGGGGGGGGGGGGGGCCGGCGGGGACGGCCCGGAGCAGCGGGTGGGCGGGGCGAGAGAGAGATAGAGGTGTAAGTTACCCTAAAATAAATAGATTCAATGATTCTAGCTGAACATCGGAATCAAAATGTTTGGTTAGAACCTAAATCAGCAGCCTAGTCAGGATCTGGAAAGAACAACATAAAAAGCCTGGCGTAATCAGCGGAGTCAGCAGCCTCTCTGGAGAAAAGTATAATGGCGGGGATGGGGGGATGCGATTCGAATCGGAACCATTACTTCAGACATCCTAAGGAATTGGCAGTCTGAAGATGTGTACTACGTCCAGAAACACCACCTATTTTCTCCAGAGATGCAGCTACTTGACTCGCTGCGGTTACACTCACAGGCTTTTCTGCTGTCTTGCCTTTAGGGTTTTAAACCACATGTGAGTTCACTCCTGGGACACCTACACAAATTAATATGCAAAAAAAATAATAAAATAGCGGCTACCTAGGAGAACATTGATTGCGTACGCGCTTACATCCGGTATCCCATGCCCTTCGGAAAGGCATCGATCGGCTGGTCGGCTCGCAGGCTCACCGAGCTGTATCTCTTCAAAAGAAGATACATATGCTGAAAAATCTCACGACCAGTAAAGGCGGACCTCCGTTAACGTCCTTTTAAGATTATAGATTATTTCTTGACTCACGATTAGACATACACTCCTGAATAAGTTCATGTCCCTATGCGGACGATTAAATCATTAATATTTTTTAAATTCAATAACACAGCAGCACAATTTACTCACCCTAAGTCCTATCGTCCAGAATTCCTGGGTTCAACGCGTTCGCAGCGAGAATTCCCACGGCTACATCAGCCAAGAGTCAGTACGGAGAATATCGCTGCCCACTACGTCCCATGGCCATATAATGGGAAATATTTTCAACCACAATGTGTACAGTCACTCTTGGAGAATTCAAGCTGGTTTGAATTTTCTCCCAGAGTCATCAAAGCGGTACACGAGATAACCTGCCGTAGACTCCACGGGCGGGTCCACGAATTCGGCGGTGTATCGCAAGAGCTTACCACGATGTTCAATTATGGGTTAACATCTTGCTTATCTGGTGCTCTGGAGGTTGGCCTGCTGGTACGAATCTAGTGAAGTGGACATTTCCTGCTGATGTTTGTGGGGAAGTATTTGTGATCGTTTGCCTCTGTTCCAGGATTGATGGCAACTGTCTGAGAACTTGGTTATAGAAACATAGAAATTAGGTGCAGGAGTAGGCCATTCGGCCCTTCGAGCCTGCACCGCCATTCAATATGATCATGGCTGATCATCCAACTCAGTATCCTGTACCTGCCTTCTCTCCATACCCCCTGATCCCCTTAGCCACAAGGACCACATCTAACTCCCTCTTAAATATAGCCAATGAACTGGCCTCAACTACCCTCTGTGGCAGAGAGTTTCCAGAGATTCACCACTCTCTGTGTGAAAAAAGTTCTTCTCATCTCGGTTTTAAAGGATTTCCCCCTTATCCTTAAGCTGTGACCCCTTGTCCTGGACTTCCCCAACATCGGGAACAATCTTCCTGCATCTAGCCTGTCCAACCCCTTAAGAATTTTGTAAGTTTCTATAAGATCCCCTCTCAATCTTCTAAATTCTAGAGAGTATAAACCAAGTCTATCCAGTCTTTCTTCATAAGACAGTCCTGACATCCCAGGACTGCCACGTGTAACACCCTTGGGCGAGGGTCGTAGTGCATCCTGTTAAAATGTGCCTTTGTGATCCAGGTGCTTGGCAAAGGGAGCAAGCGGGGTCGTCTCCGAACCACTGCTTCAGGTTCTGGGGTGATGGCAGAACATCATAAGTGGCTCTGGTGACAAAACTTTGCCGAGATCCCTCCATTTGCCAGATGTCACACCAGCTCCTCTTTTCACGCCAGTTTCCTCTTTTCCAGGCTCTCCCAGTTAGTCCATTTAGCCCTGCTTGGCCATTGAGACGACCTTGGCGTGTCGCTCTGCCTCCTCCCATCTTCTCACCTCCTCCACCATGAGCCGTCTCTTCTGCACTGATGTTGCCTTGTGACATTGAGGAAGCTTTTGGGACGATCCCAAGCCCGACTCCCCCATGTTGAACTTGGCCAACCCACATCCCGGAAATGAAACGCAGACTTAGCACTCTGTACGGCTTCAGATGGGGGCCACTTCCTCCCCGTTGCACACTGGGGGGCCGTTGTTCAAATAATAGAATCCCTTCAGATTCAGTGAGGGACATGACCAACCTTGCTTTAGTGCATTTGAAATCTTCCACAAATGGGCAATTCCAATTTGTCATTCCCGGACAGTCCGACAGCACTTCAGCACCGTGGAAGTCCAAGCCACTTTCACGTGTGTGCTGATCATTCTTTCCAGCTTTTCCACTTTGTTGATGGGGATTTCATACATAGTTAGAGGCCACATGATTCTTGGTACGATACCAAATTGGAAGCACCACAGCTTGAGTTCTCCTGGTAGCAAGGTCTTGTTGATGTGAGCTATGTGCGTGATGGTATCCTTCTTCAGTTGTTCAAATTGCTCAGTTTCCTTGATCATAGCATCATACCATCGGCCCTAGCTCTTCACTGGCATTTCTGAAACAGTTGGAACAGGTATTCCGTCAATATGAAATCTTTGATCCTTGACTTGACCTTTGACCATGGAGATTCTTCTGCACTTGCTGGGTTTAATCCTCATCCTTGACCATGTGATGGTTTGATGATTTTTTTCCAGAAGTCTCTTGGTGCTGGAGTAACTCAGTGGGTCAGGCAGCATCTCTGGAGAGATGGAACGGATGATGTTTCCGGTGGAGATCCTTCTTCAGACTGGTTAGGGACAGGGGAAACGAGAGATATAGGCGATGATGTAGAGCGGAACGTTTAACCATATAACCATATAACCATATAACAATTACAGCACGGAAACAGGCCATCTCTACCCTTCTAGTCCGTGCCGAACACATAATCTCCCCTAGTCCCATATACCTGCGCTCAGACCATAACCCTCCATTCCCTTCCCATCCATATAACTATCCAATTTATTTTTAAATGATAAAAACGAACCTGCCTCCACCACCTTCACTGGAAGCTCATTCCACACAGCTACCACTCTGAGTAAAGAAGTTCCCCCTCATGTTACCCCTAAACTTCAGTCCCTTAATTCTCATGTCATGTCCCCTTGTTTGAATCTTCCCTACTCTCAGTGGGAAAAGCTTTTCCACGTCAACTCTGTCTATCCCTCTCATCATTTTAAAAACCTCTTTCAAGTCCCCCCTTAACCTTCTGCGCTCCAAAGAATAAAGCCCTAACTTGTTCAACCTTTCTCTGTAACTTAGTTGCTGAAACCCAGGCAACATTCTAGTAAATCTCCTCTGTACTCTCTCTATTTTTTGTTTGTTTCACGGAACATTTTCGCCAAACACTTGAATTTTCTTTTCCATTCACTGCGTTTCACTGTACCTCAATTGGTACATGTTACAATAAACTGAGCTTTGGACCTTTGGAAATTTGAACCCATTCCCACACTGACCATTTTGTCCTAGGTCTCCTCCATTGTCAGAGTGAGGTCCAGCGCTAATTGGAGGAACAGCGTCTCATATTTCGCTTGGTCAGCTTATATCCCAGTGTAATGAGTATTGATTTGTCTCACTACAGGAAGCCCCGGCGTTCCTACTCACACTGTCCCTCCCTCACCCAACACTAACTTCTCATTTCCACCCAACAAACAGCTATGGCCTGTTTTCTTTATCATAGTTACTTTTTTGCATATCTTTCATTCATTGTTCTTTATGTCTCCACATCATTGTCTATACCTCTCGTTTCCTTTTTCCCTAACCAGTCTGAAGAAATGCCTCAACCCAAAACATCACCCGTTCTTTCCCTCCAGAGACGCTGCCTGTCCTGCTGAGTTACTCCAGCATTTTGTGTCTATCTTGAAACAGCATCTGTGGTTCCTACTTTCTTGGTTGCCATCTTGTGGCCATGTATGGTCTTGCCAAGACAATGAAATGTCAAAGATAGCACGGTGGCGCAGCGGTAGAGTTAGACAATAGACAATAGACACTAGTCAATAGACAATGGCTGCAGGAGTAGGTAATTCGGCCCTTCGAACCAGCACCATGGCTGATCATCTACAATCAATATCCCGTTCCTGCCTTCTCCCCATATCCCCTGACTCCGCTATCTTTAAGAGCCTTATCTAGCTCTCTCTTGAAAGTATCCAGAGAACCGGCCTCCACCGCCCACTGAGGCAGAGAATTCCACAGACTCACAATTCTCTGTGTGAAATTGTGTTTCCTCATCTCTGTTCTAAATGGCTTACCCCTTATTCTTAGGGCCCTAAACAACTGCGGAAGGACCTCTTTGCTCCTATTAGAACATTGGAAAATGATCACCAATGTGTCCACGATTTCTAGAGCCACTTCCTTAAGTACCCTGGGATGCAGACCATCAGGCCCTGGGGATTTCTCAGCCTTCTGTCCCATCAGTCTGCCCAACACCGTTTCCTGCCTAATGTGGATTTCCTTCAGTTCCTCCATCATCCCAGGTCCTCTGGCCACTCGTACAGTTGCTGCCTCACAGCGCTTGCAGTGCCAGAGACCCGGGTTCGATCCTGACTTTGGGTGCTGTCTGTAGGGAGTTTTTCCATTCTCCCCGTGACCTGCGTGGGTTTTCTCCGAGATCTTCGGTTTCCTCCCACACTCGAAGAATGTACAGGTTTGTAGGTTAATAGGCTTGGTGAATGTGTAAATTGTCCCTAGTGTGTGTAAGATAGTGCTAGTGTGCGTGAATCGATACTCCGTGCGGATTCGGTGGACCAAAGGGCCTGTTTCCATGTTGTATCTCTAAATACCGGCAACTGCTCTTCCCAAGTCCTTTGTTAACTGTGTATAAAAAATGTTGCTTGTCACTCCTTGACCATCTTCTATACTGCCTGAGGTAGACACAAAAAGCTGGAGTAACTCAGCGGGACAGGCAGCATCCCAGCTTGAGTATAGAAGCTGGGATGTAATGTTAAAATTGTACAAGGCATTGGTGAGACCAAATCTGGAGTATGGTGTACAATTTTGGTCGCCCAATTATAGGAAGGATGTCAACAAAATAGAGAGAGTACAGAGGAGATTTACTAGAATGTTGCCTGGGTTTCAACAACTAAGTTACAGAGATAGGTTGAATAAGTTAGGTCTTTATTCTCTGGAACGCAGAAGGTTAAGGGGGGACCTGATAGAGGTCTTTAAAATGATGAGAGGGATAGACAGAGTTGATGTGGACAAGCTTTTCCCTTTGAGAATAGGGAAGATTCAAACAAGAGGACATGACTTCAGAATTAAGGGACAGAAGTTTAGGGGTAATATGAGGGGGAACTTCTTTACGCAGAGAGTGGTGGCGGTGTGGAATGAGCTCCCAGTGGAAGTGGTGGAGGCAGGTTCATTGGTATCATTTAAAAATAAATTGGATAGGCATATGGATGAGAAGGGAATGGAGGGTTATGGTATGAGTGCAGGCAGGTGGGACTAAGGGGAAAAAAAATTTGTTCGGCACGGACTTGTAGGGCCGAGATGGCCTGTTTCCATGCTGTAATTGTTATATGGTTATATGGTTATCTCTGGTGAGAAGGAATGGGCGACTTCTCGGGTCGAGACCCTTCTTCAGGCTGATCTTTTTGAGGTTTGAGTCGATAAGGGGAGTGGAGTGGTTGAGATGGTTGTTATCACACCGGCCGTTAGAAATAAATTGGTCCATAGAGGGTAGAGTCCAAGAGGAGCTGGACCGGTGTACAAGGGAGAAGGGTCATCACTGGGTGGTGAATACGTCTTCCCATTGAAGAAAGCACAGAGGCGGAGGCGACGGAAGAAAAGCTCTACATTGTGGTGGACCCGGATCTCGGTGAGGTGGGGGTGGAGGGGAACTAAAGTGAGGCCTCCACTGAGGACAGACTGTGCCGCATTAGAAAGGGGGAGGTTTCGGGGGGGGGGGGGGGGTCGGGGGGGGGGGGGGGGGGGGGGGGGGGGGGGGGGGGGGGGGATGGTGAAGACACAACAAGGGTAGGGGATAGGGTCGGAGGAGGGCCGGTGAGTAGACGGAGTTTGAGATGAGGGATGGTGGGTGTTCCGAGATGATGAGGGGGTGAGGACAAGTGCACGGGTGGGGAGTAGCCTGTGGGCAAATACTGACTGGGTGATTCATGGCCTGGGTTGGTACCTCGAACAGGCAGCAATGAAGGAGGCTGCAGAAGACATATCAGATGTTGGTGAGGCCACACTTAGAGTATTGTGTTCAGTTTTGGTGGTCATGTTATAGGAAAGATGTTGTCAAGCTGGAAAGATGCAGAGAGGTTTTACGAGGATGATCGTAAGTGATAGAAGTAGAATTAGGCCATTGGGCCCATCAGGTCTACACTACCATTCAAACACGGCAGATCTATCTCTCCTTAACCCCATTCTCCTGCCTTCTCCCCATAATCCCTGACACAAGTACTAAGCAAGAATCTATTTATCCTTGCCTTAAAATATCATTGACTTGGCTTAAACAGCCTTCTGTGGCAAAGAATTCCACAGATTCACCATTCTGACTATAGAAATTCCTCATCATCACCTTCCGAAAGGAACGTCTTTCTATAACCTTTGGTCCAAGACTCCAACTAGTGGAAACATCCAGTCCACATCCACTCTATCTTGGCCTTTCAAGGTTCGGTGTGTCTACCATTCAGTAAGTAATGTTGCCGGGACTCGAGGACCCGAGCTATGGGGAAAGGTTGAACAGGCTAGGACTCTATTCGTTGGAGCACAGGAGAATGAGGGATGATCTTATAGAGGTGTATAAAATCATGAGAGGAATAGATCTGGGAGACGCATAGAGTCGCTTGCCCAGAGTAGGGTTATCATGAACCAGAGGACCTAGGTTTAAGGTGAAGGGGAAAAGATTTAATAGGAATCTGAGGGGTAACATTTTCACACAGGGGGTGGTGGGTGTATGGAACAAGTTGCCAGAGGAGGTAGTTGAGGGAGGGACTATCCCAACATTTAAGAAACTGTTAGACAGGTACATGGATAGGGCATGTTTGGAGGGATAAGGGGAGTGGAAAGGTTGAGATGGTTGATGTCACATCTGCCATTAGAAATATAAAGGTCTAAAGAGGGTAGAGGGCCGTCCGTGGTTGGCCAAGGGGAGTAGTGGAGAAGGGAGAATGGGTCATCACTGGGTGGTGAGGACTTCTTCACATTGAAAGAGGCACGGAGGCGGAGAAGACTGAAGAAAAGCTCTACATCGTGGTTGACCCACAACTCGTTGAGGTGGGGGCAGAATCAAGAACCAGAGGACATTCCCTAATGTTTCACCAATCTGTGATAAATGCCTGTGTCAAGAAGCTACCATAGCGCACTCTTTTGTTTTTTGTACAAAAATCCAAACATTCTGGTATGAAATATTTGATATTTTTTCAAAATTGATCAAAAAAAAACTGGTGGGAAAACCAGAATGGTTTATCTTCGGAACATTAGACAGGTAACCCTGAATTAAAGTGCTTCAGAAGAATATTGGCCAATTACGGGCGATAATGGGTGACGCAGCTTAGACTTTGCTGTCTATGGAAAAATGCGTGGCACCATACAATAAAAATGGTGGATATCAAATAGGAAAACATTACATGGAGAGCAGAGACCTTCCTCGTAGCAGGTAAAGCAGACCATTGAAAGACGCATCTATGTGCAGCAGGCTATTAAGAAAGCGAATGGCATGTTAGTAATTTTAATAGCGAAAGGATATTGATAATAGGTATCAGGACCTGGTAACGGCAGTAAAACAACACAAAACAGACTTGGTGGTAGACCCCTTTCTGCGGAGTTTTGCGTACAGTTTTTGTCTCCAAATCTGAGGAAGGACATTCTTTCCATGGAGGGAGTGCAGAGACGGTTCTCCAGACTGATTCCTGGGATGTCAGGATTGTCTTATGAAGAAAGACTGGATAGACTTGGTTTATACTCTCTAGAATTTAGGAGATTGAGAGGGGATCTTATAGAAGCTTACAAAATTCTTAAGGGGTTGGACAGGCTAGATGCAGGAAGATTGTTCCCGATGTTAGGAGAAGTCCAGGACAAGGGGTCACTAATTAAGGATAAGGGGGAAATCCTTTAAAACCGAGATGAGAAGAACTTTTTTCACACAGAGAGGGGTGAATCTCTGGAACTCTCTGCCACAGAGGGTAGTTGAGGCCAGTTCATTGGGTATATTTAAGAGGGAGTTAGATGTGGCCCTTGTGGCTAAGGGGATCAGGGGGTATGGAGAGAAGGCAGGTACGGGATACTGAGTTGGATGATCAGCCATGATCATATTGAATGGCGGTGCAGGCTCGAAGGGCCGAATGGCCTACCCCTGCACCTAATTTCTATGTTTCTATGTTTAAAGCGCTTGCAGCGTCCGAGACCCGGGTTCGATCCCGACAACGGGTGCTGTCTGTACGGAGTTTGTACATTCTCCTTGTGACCTGCGTGGGTTTTCTCCGAGATCTTCGATTTCCTCCCACACTCCATAGACGTACAAGTATGCAGGTGAATTGGCTTGGTGAATGTAAAAATTGTCCCGAGTGTGTGTGGGATCATGGAGGGACCACTGGTCGGCACGGACCTGCTGGGCCGAAGGGCCTAGTTTCCGTGCTGTATCTCTAAACTAAGCTAAACTAAATGCTGGCAGGTGGGACGAGTGTAGATGGGACATGTTGGGTGGTGTGGGCAAGTTGGGCCGAAGGGCCTGTTTTCATATTGTACAAGTCTATGACTATAACAGAAAGTGGTGGACTTTGTCCAGCCTGTCTTGATAACTGTCTTCTCCACTATCGAAAGGATCAACAGGAAGCGCTTCCTCAGTAAGGTAGTTATCATCAAAGACCCACACCACCGACAGGCTCATCACACTGCTACTAATATAGGTGAGAAGGTACCGCAGCCTGAGAACTGTGACCACTAAGTTTAAGAACAGCATCTTCTCCCCAAACACGGTGGAACATCTTGAACGGCCCAGCAAAACCCTAACCGCAACGCTACCTCTGCAACAAACTAATTTAGGTCAGTCTCGAAATACAGCGCGGAAACAGGCCCTTCGGCCCACCAAGTCCGCACTGACCAGCGATCCCCGCACTTTGGCACTATTGTCCACACGCACAGGGACAAGTTACATTATACAAGCTAATTAACGCACCCGTGCGCTGTAAGGCAGCAACTCTACCGCTGCGCCACCATGTCGGCAGATGCACCAAGATGCAGCACAGAACGCCACAGGAGATCATTTTTCCCTGTGCTATCAAACTGTAGAACTCCTCCCCCTCCTGTCGTGGGGTAGACTGACCCTGACTCAGTGGGACAGGCAGCATCTCCGGAGAGAAGGAATGGGTGATGTTTCGGGTCAAGACCCTTCTTTAGACTGGGGAGAATTTATAGGAGGGGGACCTCACCACCCAATGATGAACCCTTCTCCCATCTCTTGTTTTAATATTGTTATATACTCCTCACCTGTGCACTTGTCCTCACGACGCCCTCCTCTCTGAACGCCCACCAACCCCCCACCAGACCTCGCCTCAGCCTCCGTCTACTCACCTTCCCTCCTCCGGCTCCAAACCCCACCCTTGTCGTGTCTTCACCGTCCCCCTGGCCTCACCCTTTCCGATTGGAAATACCTGTCCTCAGCAGAGGCCTCACTTTTGCTCCCCTCCACCCCCACCTCAACGAGTTCTGGGTCCATCACAACGTCGCCTCTGCCTCCGTGCCTTTCTCAATGGGAAGAAGCCCTCACCACCCAATGACGACCCCTTCTCCCGTGTCCACCGGCCCCCCTCTTGTACTCTACCGGACGGCCCTCTACCCTCTCAACCGTGGAAACGTTTCCACTCTCTAACCTCAAAGAGATCAGTCTGAAGAAGGTTCTCAACCCCAAGCATCACCCATTCCTTCTCTCCAGAGACGCTGCTGGTCCCGGTGAGTTACTATAGCATTGTGTGCCTTGTTCAATGCAATAGAACAGATGTATTATGTCCACAGATCCATTCTGTTATAACCATACAACCATATAACAATTACAGCACGGAAACAGGCCATCTCGACCCTTCTAGTCCGTGCCGAGCACATAATCTCCCCTAGTCCCATATACCTGCGCTCAGACCATAACCCTCCATTCCCTTCCCATCCATATAACTATCCAATTTATTTTTAAATGATAAAAACGAACCTGCCTCCACCACCTTCACTGGAAGCTCATTCCACACAGCTACCACTCTCTGAGTAAAGAAGTTCCCCCTCATGTTACCCCTAAACTTCAGTCCCTTAATTCTCATGTCATGTCCCCTTGTTTGAATCTTCCCTACTCTCAGTGGGAAAAGCTTTTCCACATCAACTCTGTCTATCCCTCTCATCATTTTAAAAACCTCTATCAAGTCCCCCCTTAACCTTCTGCGCTCCAAAGAATAAAGCCCTAACTTGTTCAACCTTTCTCTGTAACTTAGTTGCTGAAACCCAGGAAACCTGTTTTCTTATAAATAAAAGTATTTGTTAGAAACAAAAATAATGGCTGAACCGGACTGCGAACCGAGGTCGGGCAGTCAAGAGTGACAATGAACAAATGGGGCTACACGAGGGTACAACAACCTGTGACTGTGGTACACAGACCCAGACAATGCAACACCTACTGCAATGCCCATTGCTGGATAATCTATGTACTGTTGCAGACCCGGCTGTCCCACTTGGGCGGCCTAATTGGTGATTTTAGACGAGTTTGAAAAAATGACATGTTGAAGACCACCTTCCTCCTTCGACTACGTTGAAGACCAGCTTCGACTAGCTACGACTAACTTCGGGAAAATTGGACACCGAATAGTGGAGAGTCGACACGAAAGAAGAAGATAAATAAGTTTTTTTAATCACATCGTATTCCGACATCCTTTGATTCCCCAACTATTGATCTCTGCTTTTAATGTAATCAATGACCGAGGTTTCAATGCCCAGCGCAATGGAGTAGCTCAATGATTCACCAAGGACAGATGAGGGCAGTCCTTCTCATCTCAGCAGTCCAAACCATATCAAGAGACGCGAAAAAGACTGAGCCCAAATGATGAGAGGAAGAAAAGACCAGGTTCTGACAAAGGTGGGAAAAGAGAGATGAAGGCACGAGAGACAGCAGATGGCGGAATCTTGAACAAAACACAAAGTGCTGGAGGAACTCAGTGGGTCAGGCAGCATCTGGGGAGAGAATGGACAGGCACTGCATCGGGTCAGGTCCCTTCTTCAGACTATAATCTGGAAGCGAGAGGTGGGGGCAAGGGAAAGAGAGGTGGGGGCAAGGGAACGAGAGGTGGGGGCAAGGGAAAGAGAGGTGGAGATATGACAAGTCCCGGCATGTTATGGCTCAAAGGTTCACCTACAGTCAACAACGACAAGACAAAGGGAGCGGTGTCTCACTCAAAGGCTGTGATCACACCTCCCAAGTTAATTCGGTTCAGCAGAACATTTGCACCCACAAAATGATAAGAACTGAACTGAAGGTTCAGACTTCGAAGGGCCTGTCACCACACGGTATCTCTCTCAACTGAACAAGTACTTGACACGACTTCAGAATTAAGGGACAGAAGTTTAGGGATAATATGAGGGGGAACTTCTTTACTCAGAGAGTGGTAGCGGTGTGGAATGAGCTTCCAGTGGAAGTGGTGGAGGCAGGTTCATTGGTATAATTTAAAAGTAAATTGGATAGGCATATGGATGAGAAGGGAATGGAGGTAGATTGATGAGTTAATTACAGCAATTGCGCCTTACATTGTACAATAGTCGCGACTTCTCGGCTCCGCTTGCAATAGGGTGTAATGGTAAGGATATTTCATATGTTAATAATTTGATACTGGATCGCAACTTTTTGCGCCTTTGGGTCCGGGGTACACAGATAAGGAAATCAATGTGTTTAGTAGCAGATACATGGATAGGGCAGGTTTGGAGGGATATGGACCAAGCGCAGGCAGGTTGGACTAGAGTAGCTGGGACATGTTGGCCGGTGTGAGTAAGTTGGACCGAAGGGCCTGTCACCACGCTGTATCTCTCTCAATACCAGCTGGCAGCTTTTGAGTGCCGCATGTGTCGAGGTGAGGACAAAGACTATGTTGTCAACGGATGCTAACTATTGTCCTTTGGACTCCACTAGCAACAGAGTACAAAGGTGACATCAATGTTTTGTTGTTAATGGCGGATCTACGAGAACCCGGGTATAGTGGTGCTAACAGTTAGTGTGTTAAGTAATGCCCCTGTCCCACTAAGGAAACCCGAACGGAAACCTCTGGAGACTTTGCGCCCCACCCTAGGTTTCCGTGCGGTTCCCGGAGGTTGCAGGTGGTTGCCGGAGGTTGCAGGTAGTGGAAGCAGGTAGGGAGACTGACAAAAACCTCCGGGAACCGCACGGAAACCTGCAACCGCTTGTAGTTTCTCCGGGAGATCTGGATTCCTCCCACACTCGGACGACGCACAGTATTGTAGCTTAGTTGGCTTCGGTATAAATGCAAATCGTCCCAAGTGCGTAGGATAGTATTAGTGTACGGGGTATTCGCTGGACGGCGAGGACTCGATGGGCCGAAGGTCCTGCTTCAGCGCTGTGTCTCTAAAAGTAAGAAGTCAAATTACTGGGTAAACTCATAAAGAGAGAGAGGGGGGTGATGTTTAAGTAGAAGGGAACTGGGGGAAAAGGGGGCAGGATAGTGGGGGTGGAATAGTTTGAACTGGGGGGGGGGGGGGGGGGGGGGGGGGGGGGGGGGGTGGGGGGGGGGGCTGTGTGCGGGGCAGATAAAAGAGGGGTTCTTACCTAAATCAGATTCAGATTCAGATTCAATTTTAATTGTCATTGTCAGTGTACGGTACAGAGCCAACGAAATGCATTTAGCATCTCCCTTGAAGAGCGACATAGCAAACGATTTGAATAAATAATAATACGTGTCCGGGGGGGGGGGGGGGGGGGTGGTGATTGGCAGTCACCGAGGTACGTTGTTGAGTAGAGTGACAGCCGCCGGAAAGAAGCTGTTCCTCGACCTGCTGGTTCAGCAACGGAGAGACCTGTAGCGCCTCCCGGATGGTAGGAGGGAAAACAGTCCATGGTTGGGGTGAGAGCAGTCCTTGGCGATGCTGAGCGCCCTCCGCAGACAGCGCTTGCTTTGGAGACTCAATGGAGGTTGAGCGAGGGACCGGTGATGCGTTGGGCAATTTTTCACCACCCTCTGCAATGCCTTCCGGTCGGAGACAGAGCAGTTGCCATACCATACTGTGATGCAGTTGGTAAGGATGCTCTCGATTTGCAGCGGTAGAAGTTCACCAGGATCTGAGGAGACAATGGACCTTCTTCAGTCTCCTCAGGAAGAAGAGACGCTGATGAGCCTTCTTGATCAGAGTAGAGGTATTGTGGGTCCTTGAGAGGTCATCGGAGATGTTGACTCCCAGGAACCTGAAGCTAGAAACACGTTCCACCTCCGTCCCGTTAATGTGGATGGGGGAGTGCGTGCCGCCTCTGGACTTCCTGAAGCCTACAATGAGCTCCTTGGTCTTCTTGGAGTTAAGGGCCAGGTTGTTGTCAGGCACCATGGTGCTAAGTGCTGGACCTCCTCCCTGTAGGCCAGCTCATCGTTGTTGCTGATGAAATCACCGTTGTATAGGCATATACTTGATGATGGTGTTAGTACCATGTACAGGTGTGCAGTCATAGTGAAGAGGGCAGTAGAGGAGGGGGCTCAAATCGGAGTGTTTTCGTTATCCAAAAGGGACCTCCATTTTCAAGACGAGGTTAGTTTCCGTGCTGTAATTGCGAAATATGGTTGCTGTTCCTCCAGTTTTCGTTTGGCCTCACTGTGGCAATGGAGGAGCCCCAGAACAGAAACGACAGAATGGGAAGGGGGAGGGGGGGGGGGGCGCCCTGAAATTGGAAGTGATGAAGGTAAAAAACAACCTGTCCGTTTTAGACTGGTTGGTTCACTAGACGGCACACAGAGCCGATATGTGGCCAGATACATAGGGCACATAGACACAGAAATGCTGGAATAACTCAGCGGGGCAGGCAGCATCTCTGGAGAGAAGGAATGGGTGACGTTTCGGATCGAGACCCTTCTTCAGGCTGATGTCAGGGGTGCGGGCGGCTCCGAGATAAAATGTAGTCGGAGACAGTCAGACTGGCCGGAGAACTGGGAAGGGAGAGGGGATGGAGAGAGAGGGAAAGTAAGGGATATTTGAAGTTAAGCGGCAGATCGATTGTCGGAACCTGTAATCCGGGTTGGGTCCGAACTGGGATGTCTGGGACCGGAGTCGAACTCCACGAGGTAGAAGATGGAGGCGCAGACTAACACTGAGAAAGCACACGTGGCTGTCGTGGCGACTCTGGGTTAAAACATGGTGGTAGAGTCGGAAAGCAGGGGGAATCACAGAGGGAGGAGCGGGAGAGGATGTTGCAGCACTCTCTTCAAAGAGAGGAGGACAACGTCTTCAAAGTAGACATACATTGAGGAGATTTCGCAGTGGAGCAGACGAAATGTGTAGGAAATAACTAAATAACAACACACAGGGGAGATTAGTCAGAGGGTGGTGAATCTGTGGAACTCATTGCCATAGAGGGCTGTGGAGGCCAAGTCAGTGGATATTTCTAAGGCAGAGATAGACAAATTCTTAATTGAAACGGGTGTCAAGGGATATGGGGAGAAGGCAGGAAAATAGGATTGAATGAATGGCGGAGTTGACGCGATAGGCCGAATGGCCTAATTATACTCCGCCAACTTGTGAATGTGAACTTGTGAGATATAGTGGTGATCCGTGGTGACCTCTACGCCCCACCCCGTCTCCACGTCTCCCACCTCTCCCCAGCTCCGTCTCTATACGACTCTCCCCTCACCCTTCCCCACACTTCTCTCTATCGCCCCTCTTCCCGCTTTACACCTACCTCTGTTGCCATCTTCTAAACCCCCCCTCCTACACCTAATTCCCCTCAGCTTCACAACAAGATTCCGGAAATATGGAACAGCACACAGTTTCCACACATCCTAATTAATAGCGAAAGCGTCGTTCCCATTCCCACTCTGACCTTTCTGACCTGGGCCTCCCCCGTTGCCAGAAGGAGGCAAACTGGAGGAACAGCACCTCATATTCCACCTACAAGAATGAGGTAGATTTAGGTCTTTAGGAATCACGGGATTGCATTTTTGATTGTGATTAAGACAACATTGTGATTGAGGCAGTGCAGCGTAGGTTCACGAGATTGATCCCTGGGATGGCAGGACATATGAAGAAAGATTGAAAAGACTAGGCTTGTATTCACTGGAGTTTAGAAGGATGAGGGGTGATCTTATAGAAACATATAAAATTAAAAAAGGACTGGACAAGCTAGAGGCAGGAAAAATGTTCCCAATGTTGGGCGAGTCCAGAACCAGAGGCCACAGTCTTAGAATAAAGGGGATGTCATTTAAGACTGAGGTGAGAAAAACCTTTTTCACCCAGAGAATTGTGAATTTATGGAATTCCCTGCCACCGAGGGCTGTGGAGGCCAAGTCACTGGATGGATTTAAGAGAGAGTTAGATACAGCTCTAGGGGCTAGTGGAGTCAAGGGATATGGGGAGAAGGCAGGCACGGGTTATTGATAGGGGCCGATCAGCCATGATCACGTTGAATGGCGGTGCTGGCTCGAAGGGCCGAATGGCCTCCCCTGCACGTATTTTCTATGTTTCTATTTTCTATGGATATGGGGGACACAGCAGGAACGGGCTACTGATTCTGGATGATCAGCCATTATCATATTGAATGGCGGTGTTGGTTCGAAGGGCCGAATGGCTGCTGCACCCGCTGAGTTTCTCCAGCAATTTTGAGTATCTTCGATCTTCCAGCATCTGCAGTTCCTTCTTGAGACTAGATGGCGTTTAGTTTAAAGATCCAGCGTGGCACAATTAGCTTTTTAACGGCAGACGCACCAATGCACACGGGTCAGTTGGTTTATATGCACAAGGATAGTCGAGCGAATAGAATCTACAATGACATCCACGTGCTACAATGACATCCACGTGCCCCGACCACGGATGAACACGGAGGGGAGGCTGGCTGGACTATGGTGCCATCCTCACCTTGATGCCATTTATGTTATGTTGTGTCGTGGACTTTCTGTGTTTGTGCTTTTTTTTTAATTCAATTTCAATTTTATTTTTAATATGTTTTATTATTTATTTATTATTTATTTTATTTTATTGTGATTTTTTTTATGATAAGGGAAATTCATTTATGATAAGGGAAATTTTTTTATGATAAGGGAAATTCATTTCGTTGTCTCAAATTGAGGCAATGACAATAAATTTGAATACAATACAATACAATACAAAAATCTTCAAACATATATTCGATTAGAATGTCCTCTGGTCCGACACACACCAATTTGGAAAGGACAATGTGAAATGTTTACAATTGGAAATGATGAAGGGAATGCTGTTGGGAATCTGTGGAATTCTCTGCCACAGAAGGCAGTGGAGGCCAAGTCATTGGATTGTATTCAAGAGGGAGTTGGATACAGTTCTCAGGGCTAACGGAATCAAGGGATATGGGAAGAAAACAGGAACGGGGTACAGATTCTGGATGATCATATTGAATGGCGCTGCTGGCTCGAAGGGCCAAATGACCTATTTTCTATGTTTCTATGTCCCGGACTCGGTAATTAGTCACCATGGCCCCTGCTACATTGGCTGAAACCCCTCAGATACACACCGGGGGCGTTCACCAATGAAGTTATTTTGATTGGAACTTGCATTCAGCAGATTTAAACCGCATTCTTAACTTCTATTTGTAATATCCTATTGTTTTATTCGAGTATATTCGAAATATTTTCGCTGCTCGCCACGTTTGTTCTCACTCACAGCCGTTCATCACGCGTGGAACTCGATTACTACTCGCCGTTCAGCGGGTGACCGGGAGATCAGGAGGACCCGGAACCGAACATGGGCCGTCCAGTAGATGTCCGCAAAATCATCACCAGTTTATTTTCAATCGGTTCGTTACTTTCTCTCTTTTTCTTTGGTAAGTGTGTTTTTAAATAAATTATTTGTCTGTTCAGGATTATTTAGTTATCCGTGAGGCGTGGAACTAGTCGCCGTTCAGCCGGTCCCCGTAATCCCAGGGTGACCCGGAGCCGAACATGTGCCGTCCTGTCGATCTCTGCAAAATCAGTTGGGTTTTTTCAATCGGCTCGTTGCTTTTCTCTTTTTCTTCGGGAAGTGTTTTTTTTAAACGTATTTGTCTGTTCAGGATCATTTAGTTCACCGTGACAGAGAGTATTGAAGATGGGGCGAAAACACACATTTCCATATATAACCATATAACCATATAACAATTACAGCACGGAAACAGGCCATCTCGACCCTTCTAGTCCGTGCCGAACACATATTCTCCCCTAGTCCCATATACCTGCGCTCACACCATAACCTTCCATTCCCTTCCCATCCATATAACTATCCAATTTATTTTTAA
The DNA here is from genome assembly GCF_028641065.1 of Leucoraja erinaceus. Taxonomy (NCBI): domain Eukaryota; kingdom Metazoa; phylum Chordata; class Chondrichthyes; order Rajiformes; family Rajidae; genus Leucoraja; species Leucoraja erinaceus. The sequence goes on along the minus strand of NW_026575968.1, from coordinate 161,106 downwards.
ATGATGAAAACGAACTTGCCTCCACCACCTTCACTGGAAGCTCATTCCACACAGCCACCACTCTCTGAGTAAAGAAGTTCCCCCTCATGTTACAACTTTTTTTTCCCCTTAGTCCCACCTGCCTGCACTCATACCATAACCCTCCATTCCCTTCTCATCCATATGCCTATCCAATTTATTTTTACATGATACCAATGAACCTGCCTCCACCACCTTCACTGGAAGCTCATTCCACACAGCTACCACTCTCTGAGTAAAGAAGTTCCCCCTCATGTTACCCCTAAACTTCAGTCCCTTAATTCTCAAGTCATGTCCCCTTGTTTGAATCTTCCCTACTCTCAGTGGGAAAAGCTTTTCCACATCAACTCTGTCTATCCCTCTCATCATTTTAAAGACCTCTATCAAGTCCCCCCTTAACCTTCTGCGCTCCAAAGAATAACCTTATTCTCCAAAGAATAACCTCTATAAGTCCCCCCTTAACCTTCTGCGCTCGTTGTCTCTGTACTGTACACTGACAATGACAATTAAATTGAATCTGAATCTGAATCTGAATAAAGGATTTCCTTTATCATCCTTACTTTTTTGCATATATTTAATTCATTTTATTTATTTCTCCACATCACCATCTATATCTCTCGTTTCCCTTGCCTCTCACCAGTCTGAAGAAGGGTCTCGACCCGAAACGTCACCCATTTCTTCTCTCCAGAGATGCTGCCTGTCCCGTTGTGTTACTACAGCCTTTCGTGTCGGGGTCTCTAACGCTGTGAGGCAACATCTGTACCCGCGGTGCCACCGTGCCGCTCTGTTTAGGGAGATGGACAGGCTACTTTTCGGTTTGAACCCACATCTCATCTGTCTATTCCCTTCACAAATGCTGCCCGACCTGCTGAGTTTCTCCAACACTTTGTTTCTGCTCAAGATTCCAACATCTCGTGTATCCATTCAAGATCGATAGTCAAGTCAAGTCAAGTCAAGTCAAGTTTATTTGTCACATACACATACGAGATGTGCAGTGAAATGAAAGTGGCAATGCTCGCGGACTTTTGTGCAAAAGACAAACAACAAAACAACCAAACAAATTATAAACACAATCATAACACACATATTCTTTTACATAATAAATAATAGAAGGAAAAACGTTCTGTAGAGTTAGTCCCTGGTGAGAAAGGCGTTTACAGTCCGAATTGCCTCTGGGAAGAAACTCCTTCTCAACCTCTCCGTTCTCACTGCATGGCAACGGAGGCGTTTGCCTGACCGTAGCAGCTGGAACAGTCCGTTGCAGGGGTGGAAGAGGTCTCTCATGATTTTGTTTGCTCTGGAGTTGCACCTCCTGTTGTATAGTTCCTGCAGGGGGGTGAGTGAAGTTCCCATAGTGCGTTCGGCCGAACGCACTACTCTCTGCAGAGCCTTCTTGTCCTTGGCAGAGCAATTCCCAAACCAGATGGTAATGTTCCCGGACAAGATGCTTTCCACCGCCGCTGCGTAGAAGCACTGTAGGATCCTCGGAGTTCCTCGTAGCACCAGATTGAAGCGTGTTGAAGGGATATGGATTCAGGCCGGAGATGTGGCACTACAGCAGATATTAGTTTAGAGATACAACGTGGAAACGGGCCCTCCGCGCCGACCAGCGACCCCCACAGAAAAACACTACCCTACACACACCAGGGACAATTTACATTTACACCATCATTAACCTGCAAGCCTACAGGTCTTTGTACATCTTTGGTGTGTGGGAGGAAAACGAAGATCTCGGGGGAAACGCACGCAGGCCACGGGGGGAACGTACAAACTACGTACAGATAGCACCCGTAGTCGGGATCGAACTCGGGAGCTGGCGATGCGAGCGCTGTTAAGGCAGCAACGTTACCGCTGCGCCAGAGCGATAATTCTTATTTGGTGGCGGGCCGAGAACGATGGGCCGAATGGCTTCCTTCCTCATCTTGGCTTGATCGCCTCAAAAGAAAACACTACATGTTTCAATTTCCAGCTTGCTCCTTATATCCGGGACCCGTCACCTGGCGATGGAACAGATTCAGGGCTGGTTACACGACACGTTCGGCCACCCAGAACCTCGAGCGTAACGCGGACAATTAAATAATTATCCACCGCAAAGGGTTCTACAGTGGCTTCTTAGTTTAGTTTAGTTTATGTACTATTGTTCCAGGACACGGGGTCACAGCTTAAGGATAAGGGGGAAATCCTTTAAAACCGAGATGAGAAGAACTTTTTTCACGCAGAGAGTGGTGAATCTCTGGAACTCTCTGCCACAGAGGGTAGTTGAGGCCAGTTCATTGGCTATATTTAACAGGGAGTTAGATGTGGCCCTTGTGGCTAAGGGGATCAGGGGGTATGGAGAGAAGGCAGGTACGGGATACTGAGTTGGATGATCAGCCATGATCATATTGAATGGCGGTGCAGGCTCGAAGGGCCGAATGGCCTACTCCTGCACCTAATTTCTATGTTTCTATGTTTATGTCACGTGTACCGAGATACAGTGACAAGCCTTTGCCGCGTGCTATCCAGTCAGCAGAAAGACAATACGAGGTTACAATCCATTAATTTACAGCGTACAGATACATGATGAAGGGAATAACGCCTAGTGTAAGGTAAAGCCAGCAAAGTCCAATCAAAGATAGTCCGAGGGTCACAAAAGAGTTCGTGACAGAGAAGTGAGCGGGACCGTCGGCCGCTCGGCCCTTCTCGCCAGCTGCTACTCGACACCCGACCACTGCTCCTAGCTAAGATTAGAGTGGCGTTTACACCCCAGCACATCTCCGCTTGTGAGACTGAGCCGACCAGACTGCCCTCCACACACTGGCCGACCCGGTTGTAACTGTTCAGATCACTGTGTGGCCAATGCTTCCCACACGGGACCAGTCAAACTCCACCTCGCACTCCCAACACCCTCCTTCCGCTCCTAGTTTATTTTCTGCACACTGCCACCATTCACCAACTTACTCTTTCCCCACCATCCCACCCACTCCTCTTACCCACCGCTCCCACTCCCCCTCGCACCTCCCTCCGCTCCCACTCCCCTTATCCCACCCTCCCATTCCCCCCTCCCCTACTATCCTCCCCTCCATCACACGCCACCCTCCCCTTCCTCCCTCCTCTCCACTACCCCCATTCAAGTTCAAGGGTTCAAGAGAGTTTATTGCCATGTGTCCCTGATAGGACTATAAAATTCTTGCTTTGCTTCAGCACACCCGCACCCACCATTACCTCATCCCTTGCTCCCTTCCCTCTCCCCTCTCTCCCTCTACCCCCTACCCCCACCCCCCCTCCCTCCCCCTCCCCGCTCCCCTCCCCCTCCCCGCTCCCCTCCACACAGATGCTGCCTGACCTCACGGTCACACGGGTCACACGGACCCGCGGAGACGGTCGTGTCCCGGGTTTGTAACCGAGACCCGTTGACCCTTTACCTGTTGTGTTGCAGCTTCGGGATGCAGAGTCTCCGTGAGCGTCCTTGACAGAGAAGTGAACGGGACCGTCGGCCGCTCGGCCCTTCTCGCCAGCTGCTACTCCACACCCGACCCCTGCTCCCAGCTAAGAGTAGAGTGGCGTTTACACCCCAGCACAACTCCGCTTGTGAGTCTGAACCGACCAAACTGCACTTCGTATGTGAGACTGAGCCGATCAAACTGCCCTCCACACACCGACCGACCCGCTTGTAACTGTTCAGTTCGCTGGGTGGCCAGTCCTTCCCTCACGGGGCGAGTCCAACTCTACCCCGAGAATGGGTCCCTGTTACTGCGGGATTTACGGCGCAGTGACAGCGGAGTGTACGAGATATCGGTTTACACCGGCGGAAACAGCGCTGTTAAAGACAACGTGACATTAACGGTCTACAATCACCACACGGTCGGAACCACCACAGGTAGGAACCGGCGGAGCGTTCACACACAGAGGGGGCAATTAAAGCATGAAAGTCCAAATAGCAATGGGGTAACAAAGCGGGGTAATTAAAGTGAGAGTAACCCCCTTCCCTCTCATCGGCGCAGTGGTAGAGTTGCTGCCTCACAGCGCCAGAGATCCGGGTTCGATACTCACTAAGGGCGGTGTTTGTACGTTCTCCCGGTGATCTGCGTGGGTTTTCTACGGGAGCTCCGGTTTCCTACCACACTCCAAAGACGTAGAAGGGTTGTAGGTTAATTGGCTTCGGTAAAACTGTGAATTGTCCCTGGTGTGTGTGGGATAGTACGAGTGGTCGGCGCGGACTGGGTGGGCCGCAGGATCGGTTTCCGCGCTGGTACAGTGAGACAGGTAAGATTTCGCGTTCAGAGACCACCATCTAACGCCGAAACTCCGCTTCCCTCTGTGATGGAGCAACGTTGATAAGGCAGCGCTGGAATTGCTGTCTAACAGGGCCAGAGACCCAGGTTCGATCCTGACTACGGGCGTTATGTACGTTCTCCCCGTGACCGCATGGGTTTTCTCCGGTTGCTCCGGTTTCCTTACATAGAAACATAGAAACATAGAAATTAGGTGCAGGAGTAGGCCATTCGGCCCTTCGAGCCTGCACCGCCATTCAATATGATCATGGCTGATCATCCAACTCAGTATCCCGTACCTGCCTTCTCTCCATACCCCCTAATCCCCTTAGCCACAAGGGCCACATCTAACTCCCTCTTAAATATAGCCAATGAACTGGCCTCAACTACCCTCTGTGGCAGAGAGTTCCAGAGATTCACCACTCTCTGTGTGAAAAAAGTTCTTCTCATCTCGGTTTTAAAGGATTTCCCCCTTATCCTTAAGCTGTGACCCCTTGTCCTGGACTTCCCTAACATCGGGAACAATCTTCCTGCATCTATCCTGTCCAACCCCTTAAGAATTGTGTAAGTTTCTATAAGATCCCTCTCTCAATCTCCTAAATTCTAGAGAGTATAAACCAAGTCTATCCAGTCTTTCTTCATAAGACAGTCCTGACATCCCAGGAATCAGTCTGGTGAACCGTCTCTGCACTCCCTCTATGGCAATAATGTCCTTCCTCAGATTTGGAGACCAAAAACTGTGCGCAATACTCCAGGTGTGGTCTCACCAAGACCCTGTACACGCTCCAAAGACGTGCAGGTTTGTAGGTTAATTGGCTTGGTAAAAATATAGATTATCCCCAGTGCGTGTGGGATAGTGTAGGTGTGCGGGGGTCGCTGATCGGCGCCGACTCGTGGGCCGAAGGTCCTGTTTCCACGCTGTATCTCTCAACACAACTATACTAGCTTGTCGTTGGCGGCGAGCTAAATATTGTCACTGGATTTAAGCGGTTGCAATCCCTTGTTGAAGTATGTTTAGGTTAGAGATGCAACATCGACGCAGGCCCTTCGGCCCACCAAGTCCACGCCGACCATGGATCACCGTTCACACTAGCTCTATTTTATCCCTCTTTCCCATCCACTCCCTGCACACCTAGAGGCAATTTACAGAGGGCCAATTAACTTACAACCCCGCACGTCTTTGGGAGAAGGGAGGATACCGGAGCACCCGGAGGAAACCCACCCGGTCACAGGAAGAACGTACAAACTTCCCGCATAGACAGCTCCCGGGGTCAGAATATAAAATTGTGAGAGGCACAGATAGGGTAGACAGTCAGAACCTTTTTTCTGAGAGTGGAAATATCAAAGACTGGAGGGAATAGGTTCAAGGTGAGAGGAGAGACGTTCAAAGGAGCGAGACAAGCGTTTTCCAAAGGCGGTGTCTGGAAACATAGAAACATAGAAACATAGAAAATAGGTGCATGAGTAGGCCATTCGGCCCTTCGAGCCTGCACCGCCATTCAATATGATCATGGCTGATCATCCAACTCAGTATCCTGTTCCTGCCTTCTCTCTATACCCCCTGATCCCCTTAGCCACAAGGGCCACATCTAACTCCCTCTTAAATATAGCCAATGAACTGGCCTCAACTACCTTCTGCGGCAGAGAGTTCCAGAGATTCACCACTCTCTGTGTGAAAACAAGCTTTCCCCATCTCGGTCCTAAAAGATTTCCCCCTTATCCTTAAACTGTGACCCGCTGTGAAAAGCGCTGCCAGGAGTGGCGGTGGTGGTGGTAAAAATGATAGTGGCATTTCAAAGGCATTTAGATAGCCACATTGATATGCAGGGACTGATGGGGTAAGAATCACCTGCATGTAGAGGTGATTCGTTTAACTTGCGATCACGTTTAGACATTGTGGGCCGAAAGGCCTGTTCCTGTACTGTACCGATCCGCAGTCTACCTTCTCTTTTACCCAATGGAGGTGCGACTCAGATAATTGACGGAGTTGGCGGGGACCAAAGAATCAGAGGATATTTATAATAATAATAATAATAATAATAATAATAATAATAATAATAATAACAATAATAATAATAATAATAATAATAATAATAATAATAATAATAATAATAATAATAATAATAATAATAATACATTTTATTTGTGGGCGCCTTTCAAAAGTCTCAAGGACACCTTACAGGATTTAACAAGAGTAAAAAACATAATCGGAGTAAAATAAATAATAAAGACATCACCAGTACACAAATTAAAGACAGAATTCGATCCAAAGACAAAAAAATCAAAAACACAATGTGAAGAGAGAGCAGCGGCAGCTAGACCGCGCCAGCGTACACTCTCCCTTCCGACAGCCATCTTGGATACTAACTAAAATGCACAAGGCGGCCTTTCGGCCCATCTTGTTGGTGGTGGCCACATGTTCCGATCTCTTTAAGCGACGTTGTGCAGTAGTGATATTGTCCATCTGTGCCTTCGCCACTCCCCTGCATTTAGCTGAACACCATTGTCCGCAAACGGACCCTGCACTCATTCTATCTAAATGTGTTTTCTTGATTCATCTAATTCCCTCGCCAATATTCCGCCATTTACTACCATCCTGCTTGTCTACCTTCTCAATTTTCCCAGCTCCCACTCTTCGTCCTCCACTCCCTACCCTCCTTTCCATCGGTCCCTCCACCACCTGCCCCCTTTCTTCACACCTCCTTCCACTCCCTACTACACAACTCCAACCATTCCCACCTCGACATTCAATTCAATTCAATTCAATTCAATTCAACTTTAATGTCATCGCACAAATACAAGTATCAGTACAAGGAAATGCAGTTTTGCGTCAGTCCGTAGTAGTTGTACATAAAGAAAACAAAAAAAAAAATAGAAAGAGGGAAGATACAGAATAATCAGGAAATACAGAATAATTAAACAAAGGGGACGGAGGGACCAGAGAAATCTATCATCGGGACTCCGAGTTCAGCAGTGTGATTGTGTTGTTGTAGAAGCTGTTCCTCATCCTACTAGTACGTGACCTGAGGCTCCTGTACCACCTCCCTGATGGGAGGAGGGCAAACAGTCCATGGTTGGGGTGTAAGGGGTCTTTGATGATCTTCCCAGCCCGTCTCAGACACCGTTTTCGGTGGAGGGCATCCATGGCAGGGAGCGGGGCACCGATGATGTGCTGCGCGGTTTTCACCACCCGTTGTAGTGCCCTCCTGTCCGCGGCAGTGCAGCTGCTGTACCATACCGTGAAGCAGGTGGTCAGGATACTCTCTATGCTACAGCGGTAAAAGTTGGTCAGGATCTGGGGGGACAGGTGGGCTTTCTTGAGCCTCCTCAGGAAGTAAAGGCGCTGCTGTGCCTTTTTGATCAGCTTGGTGGATCCCACCAAATCCAGCCGCTCTCCACGTTTCCAACCAGCCCCACCTCCCCCGCTTCCCACATCTCCCACCACTCCACACCCTCTCTCCACATCTCAATCCAGTCCACTTCCACCCCTCTCCACATCCCCCACCATTCTCACCACGGTCTCCGCACATCCCCCATCACCCACAGCCCCTCTCCACGTTTCCAAACAGACTCCCATCCCCGCTCTCTACATCGCCCAAGACCCCACACCCCCTCTCCAATCCCCACGCCTATCTCCATACCTCGCTCCCCCACACCCCCCTCCCCACCTCCCACCCCCTCCACTTCCCACTCTAGACTGTCTGCTCCACAAATCCCTCCACTCTAACCCTTTCTCTATACCACCCCCTCTCTCCAAATCTCCCTCCACCCTCACGCCCTACACCTCCCCACCCCACTCCCACCCCCACCTCTCCACAGCCCCACCAACCCCACCCCCTCTTCACGTCCCCCTCAACGCCAGCCCCTCTGCTCCCAGTCCCTTCCACCCAAACTCATCTTCCATGTTGTAGGAAGGGACAGCACATTTCGGGACCCGAAATGTCACCCAATCCTTCTCTCCAGAGATGCTGCCTGTCCCGCTGAGTTACTCGAGGTTTTTATGTCTACCAAACGTTATTCCCTTTTTCCCGTATCTGTACACTGTAGACGGTTTGATTGTCACCACGAACAGTCTTTCCGCTGACTGGGTAGCACGCAACAAAGTGCTTTTAAACACAGAAAACTGGAGTAACTCAGCGGGACAGGGAGCATCTGTGGAGAGAATGAATGGGTAACGTTCGAGTCGAGACCCTTCTTCAGACGAAACGTTTCTCGACCCGAAACGTCACCCATTGCTTCTCTCCAGAGATACTGCCTTCCCCGATCAGTTACTCCAGCATTTTGTGTCTATCTTCGGTTTAAACCAGCATCTGCAGTTCCGTTATACACAAACATGCGTTTCACTGTGACAATAATTGCCAAAACGAAGTTCAAGTTCAAGTGAGTTTATTGTCATGTGTCCCTGATAGGACAATGAAATTCTTGCTTTGCTTAGCACACAGAACATAGTAGGCATTTACTACAAAACAGATCAGTGTGTCCATATACCACAATATAATAAATATATAGACATAAACAAATAAACTGATCAAGTGCAAATAGCAGATAATGGGCCACCAATAATCAGAGTTTTGTCCGAACTAGGTGGCTGTGGGGGAGCGGCTATTCCTGAACTTGGTTGTTGCAGTCTTCAGGCTCCTGTACCTTATAACCATATAACCATATAACAATTACAGCACGGAAACAGGCCATCTCGGCCCTACAAGTCAATGCCGAACACATTTTTTTTCCCCTTAGTCGCACCTGCCTGCACTCATACCATAACCCTCCATTCCCTTCTCATCCATATGCCTATCCAATTTATTTTTAAATGATACCAATGAACCTGCCTCCACCACTTCCACTGGGAGCTCATTCCACACCGCCACCACTCTCTGCGTAAAGAAGTTCCCCCTCATATTACCCCTAAACTTCTGTCCCTTAATTCTGAAGTCATGTCCTCTTGTTTGAATCTTCCCTATTCTCAAAGGGAAAAGCTTGTCCACATCAACTCTGTCAATCCCCCTCATCATTTTTAAAGACCTCTATCAAGTCCCCCCTTAACCTTCTGCGCTCCAGAGAATAAAGACCTAACTTATTCAACCTATCTCTGTAACTTTGTTGTTGAAACCCAGGCAACATTCTAGTAAATCTCCTCTGTACTCTCTCTATTTTGTTGACATCCTTCCTATAATTGGGCGACCAAAATTGTACACCATACTCCAGATTTGGTCTCACCAATGCCTTGTACAATTTTAACATTACATCCCAGCTTCTATACTCAAATATACCTGAAGGTCGCAGGGAGATGAGTGTGTGGCCAGGATTGTGTGGGTCTCTGATGACTAATCTAACTAATCTAACTCCCAATTAACCGCGCGAAACTAATCTGATGATCCAGTTGATGTATCATGTTTCAGTTACAGAGTATACTCCGACTGGAGGGACTGCGGCGCCCCCTAACCCAGCAGCTGATTTCGGTCTGCGGGCGGTGGTCCTCGGAAGTCTGACCGTGTTCGGGATATGCCTGTGTGCGATCTACAGTTGCAAAGCGAGAAGAGACAACAGGAACTCTCCGGGTCCTCGCGAAGGGTTTCGTATTCGGGGCTGTGCGGAGGTTTAAAATCCAGGTGCACTTCATCCAGAGATTTTGTAAAGAAGTTTGAAAATGGCCCCAAAACAGGCGGGAACCCGCCTCTTGCAGGCGGGAACAGTAGATTATTTTTTTTGTACAATTTGCCAATCGGGGATACTGTACTGGACTGTTTGTATGGAAATAATTTCACCGCGCGATTGCACTTGCACACGTGACAATAAAACCATTAAACCACGTCACGTTGATTGGTACAGCATGGAAACAGGCCCTTCGGCCCACCAATTGTGGGAATCATGCGGCGGAGGAAGTCATGAGGGAGGATGCTCTTCAAATCAGTTTTCATATCTCTCCCCTCCCCCTTCCTCACTTCCTACCCCTTGCTTCGATTTCCTTCCCCTCCCTCTCACCATCAGTGTCTCTAACACCTTCCTCCATTCCTCTCTGTCTTTCCCTCGTCTCCTCTCCCTTTCTTGGACGCCACTCTCTGTTTCCCCTCATTTCCTCTTCCATCTCCTCCGTCCCAAACCTTACATTTCTCAACCTCACCATTAATTTCCAACCTCAATATTCTATCCCGGCCCCACTCTTCCACTCTCTCTCCACCTCCACCCAAGTCTACCTCTCTTATATACTCCTCACCCCTCTCTCTCTCTCTCTCTCTCGCTCTTTCTCTCTCACACCTTATTTCCCTTCCATCACACCTTCAGAATAATATACCTTCAAAAAGGAGATCAGCCGCTACTGAACGACGGAAGAGACTCGATGGCCCCAATTCTGCTTAAATGTCACATGATCATGGTCTATTCTCCTCCTCTCCACCCCTCCCCCTCTGCATCGTCACCATACCGCCCCTCACCCGCCCGCCCCTCACCTGTCTATCTATCACACTGGAAGCTAATTATGATGTTATCGAGTTACGATGATCATACTGCCATATAACATTGTGTTGCTATGTAGTCTGCTCACAATGAATGGATCAAGTGATCAAGTATTTTAGAGAGGTTAGTTTGAAAGTCGTCAAATGTCGGCATTTTTTGTCTTTCCTGTCCATTAGGAAATTTCACAGACTTGATCAATGGTGTTTTATCATTAATGTTTTATTACTATTAATGCTTAGTTTTTTCTGAGTATTTTCGTAACTGTCACTGTATGTAATGTTAATGCATTTCGTTGTCTCTGTACTATACACTGACAATGACAATTAAAATTGAATCTGAATCTGAATCTAATGTTACTTGTGGGCGGAGCACCAACACAAATTCCTTGTATGTGAATACTTGGCCAATAAACTTACTTACTTACTTACTTCATATTATTGATTCCATTTCACCCAACGGGCTTTATGGTTGGAAACAATCTTTAACAGCTTAAAACAGTGTTCAATATAAATTACCACGTCTATGGTGAGGCTGGGCCCAAGGAGACTGATGGATTGACATGCTTCTGAAGCTTTATTACTTGATGGTGAAGGCATTAAAATTTGTTTAATACATAGAAAAGGAGAGAAGAGAGAGAGGATATTCTTTATGGCCCTGTCCCACGGTACGAGTTCATTCCAAGAGCTCTCCCGAGTTTGCCCTGATTCGAACTTGGAGATTTACGGTAATGGCAGCTCGTCGGTACTCGGGACGCTGTTGAAAAATCTTCCCAAGTCTTCCCGAGTACCAGCTAGCGTTACGAGCCGCTAAGAGACGTCCCCGAGCTCCGACGTACCCGCTACGTTCATTCTTCGTGCTTACCACGAGTTTGATTTTTTTTAAAACTCGTACCGTGGGACAGGGCCATTACTTTCATGAATGATGCAGAAATGAAAAGGCAGTTTGCATTCACCTTTTCGGAAATCTTGCATTGCTAGTTATAAGTGCTTACCCTCCAGATATAGGGTTTAAGTTCATTATTGTCATGTGTACCTCGGTGCACAGTGAAAAACATATGTTGCATGATGACCAATATCAGATAATACTGTACATGAATACAACCAAGTACAATAGGCAGAGCGAAGGAAAAGACACAGAATGCTGAATATAGTTTTCAGCGGGAATATTGAAGACAATATTATTAGTACGGCTGGAAACAGTGCTAAATTTACAAATTTTGAAAATAAATTTATAATATCAGGGCGTATTAGCGGAATATGTTGTTACTAATAATATTAGGAATTAACAGTTTCAGTAGCCATACATGTAAATATAAATTAAAACATACAAAATCTCAACCTAACGTGTAATTCCCATTTTATTCAGTAAAATATTTTGCAGGTCAACAGTTTCAGTCACTACCTTATCTTAAACCAGAATCGCAACCACTAAACCTAATCGTTAATTCACACCCATGAACTTGTATAGGAAACTACACCAAGTGGGACCCGTTGGGTCCCGTTCCCCCAGCACAATATTCATCACTCACACGTTCCCCCCAACGTAACCGGTGCGGCTCATTCCCCCTCACTCCCCAGCAGCCCCCCTCCCCCACCTCTTCACTCTCCCTCACCTTTCGCCTCTTTTCCTCCCCTCTTCCACTCCCTCCCTCACCTCTCACTCCACCTTCTTTCCCATACCATGAGTCACCCCCCTGCCTCCATAACCCCATCCCATCCCTACCCCACTCCTCTCCCTCTATCTCCCAGCTCCCTACTCCTGTCCTCTCCCCTATCCCACTCCCCAACTAAACACAATATTAAAATACCATTTCTCTTCCTCCCCTCCCCCACTCCCCACCTCTCCTTACAACAAGAAAAAACCCTCTCATTGCACTTGGTGGAACACTGTTGATGGGCAGTTTATGTTCATCCGCTACTAAGTGCCAGTGGGACAGTGCTACCGGGCAGCTGTTGTGTTGCTTTTTATGTAAATGAGATTACATGGTGATGTCATGGTGGGGTGGTGCGCTGCTGACGGGCAGTTTATGTAAATGAGACCCCATTGTGACGTAATAGCTGATAACTGCCACTGCAACTTGAACTGATTTTTCTCAAACTGGATTATGTAAAGTTTTAAATGTGAATAATTTGTAAAATATACCATCAAGGCGAATGAAAATCGATACACCACACCACATGACACTTGTGAGTACAAACATTGTAGTGCTATCGTGTACCGTTTTTGCGTAATTCAGGGCATGAATCACGCACAGACACGCAGGCAAATACACAGACTCATAAACAAACACGATGAGTTAGTAATATATAGATATAGACGTGTTGTCATGCTGCAAACGGTACGGAGATTTACAAGGATGTTGCCAGGACTAGAGGGTCTGAGCTGTAGGGAGAGGTTGTGTAGGCAGGGACTCTCTTCCTAGGAGCATAGGACGATGAGGGGTGATCTTATAGAGGTTTATTAAATCATGAGAGGAATAGATCGGGTAGATGCACGGAGTCTCTTGCCCAGAGTTGGTGAATCGTGGACCAGAGAACATAGGTTTAAGGCAAAGGTGAAAATATGTAATCTGAATCTGAGGCGCAATTTTTTCACACAAATGGAGGTGGGTGTATGGAACGAGCTGCAGGAGGTAGTTGAGACAGCGATTATCCCAAGGTTTAAGAAACAGTTATACAGGTATATTGATGGGGCATGTGTGGTGGGGTATGGGCAAAACGCGGGCATTTGAGATTGTGCTCCTGTGATATGTTGGCAGATGCGGGAAAGTTGGGGCGAAGGGCCTGTTTCCACTCTGTATCAGTGTATAACGCTTGAAGTGGTCCCGGTGCCAATAACTATTGACTGAGAATATGATGTCATTGGCATCAACGTGACGTAATTGACGATTGGGGTGACGTTCCACTGACATCACTCTGACATCAACGATCACTGTGACGTCATCGATGATGCAGCCATTCACATTATTGATGTTTCTTGCGAACAATCTCTGTGCGATTATCTCTGACAAACATCTTCATAAGGTCATGGGTAATGGGAGCAGAATCAGGCCATTCGGCCCATCAAGTCTACTCCACCATTCAATCATGGCTGATCCAACTCTCCCTCCTAGCCACATTCTCCTGCCTTCTCCCCTTAACCCCTGACACCCGTTCTAATCGCGAATCTATCTATCCCCGCCTTGAAAATGTCCATTGACTTGGCGTCCACTGCCTTCTGTGGCAAATAATTCCATAAGCAGGGGACACCATCCACAATCGGAGGGGCGAAGAAAGAACCCAGAGTGAGGAGTATGGAAGGTAGAGGTAGGTGAGGAATGAAGAGGTGGTGGAAGAGACGGGATGTGGACAGGTGGTCTAGGTTGACAGGTGGAGGGTGGAGGGAGAAGAGGGAAAATGAGTGGGATTGTAGGGGGGGGGGGGGGGGGGGTGAACTTTGGAGTAGGGAGTGGGGTAGGGAGTTTGCGTTAGGGTGGAGACCGCAGTTGGCCGGACGAATGAGAGTAGAGGGGGAGGGGGGGGTGGGGGGGGTGGGCAGTAGGGGACAGAGGGAGGGTTATTACAGTAGAGATGCAGAACATGGCTGTTCCTGGAACCCATTTCTCAATCCTCTCTCTGATCGCTCCCTCTTCTCCCAAAGGAACCCCCGCTCTCTCAGGAGAATCTCCCCACCCCCCTCCAGAGGGAAATGCGTGGGAATGCCTCAGTGAATTCTGGATGAGATCTCTTCTCCTCTCCCTCTCCTCCTCTCTCCCTCCCCCTCTCTAGGGACCCTCTCTCTCTCTCTATCCTCGCTCTCTCTCTCTCTCTCTCTCTCTATCTCTCTCTCTCTCTTCTCTCTCTCTCTCTCTCCTTCTCTCTCTCTCTCTTCTCTCTCTCTCTCTCTCTCTCTCTCTCTCTCTCTCTCTCTCTCTCTCTCTCTCTCTCTCTCTCTCTCTCTCTCTCTCTCTCTCTCTCTCTCTCTCTCTCTCTCTCTCTCTATTCCCCCCTCTCTCTCTCTCTCTCTCTCTATCTCTCTCTCTCTCTCTCTCTCTCTCTCTCTCTCTCTCTCTCTCTCTCTCTCTCTCTCTCTCTCTCTCTCTCTCTCTCTCTCTCTCTCTCTCCCTCCCATCACTCTCTCTCGCCATCACTCTCTCCCCCAACCTTCTCGCTCTCCGTCACTCTCCCTCTCCCCATCACTCACTCTCCACAACCCTCTCTCTTCCCATCTCTCTCTCTCTCCCAATCAATCTTCCTCTCTCTTCCAGTCTCACCTTACACCGCTCCCTATTTATACCTCCAGACGGTTTAGCCACGATAAACAAACCTTCATTTCGTCAACGTGTGCCTTGCACACCTCCTGTTTTTTAAACAAGGTTGTGTTATTTAATCTGTGTATGTTATTTTATAAAATAAAAGATTGACTCTGTGAACAAAACATATAATTATTCTGTGAATGAGGATACAATTAAACGTTTACTCTATTGTGTTTGTGAGGTTGCTCATATTTCTGTCGGGGAAGTGGGGGTGAGTTTGGAACGGCGATTCTCTCACATCTCCTGCAGCTCCTGCTCCAGGTTCAGCAGCTGCTCCAGCTCCAGGTTTTCCTCCAGCTCCACAATGTGCCCAAGGGAATGATCCTGTGCCAGCTCCTCCTGCAGTTCCTGATCCTGCTCCAGCTCCAGTTCCAGCTCCAGTTCCAGCTCCAGCAACTGAGCCAGCTCCAGTTCCAGCTGCAGGATTTGTTCCCGCTCCTGCGCCTGCGCTTGCTCCAGTTCGGCTTACTGGTCCCGATCCTGCCCCGCGCTCCGCTCCTGGTCTTCCTTTTGCCCCAGCGCTCCCTTTCCCTTTCGATTCAGCTCAGCTCGACACTGCTCGTAATTCCGCTCTCGCTGGCTACACTTGACTCCAGTTGCTTGTAACCAGGTACAATCCCGTCTCCACGTGACCTGAATGCATAAACAAGGGGGAGCCTGTGATGTGAATCGTGAATCGAAGAAACATCACAAGAGGCGCCTGCGCCTGGTCATAAAGCGGCCACTCAACTTCCCTGAATTTAATGTAAGATTTGAATAGTGAAAGGACTGGACAGAGTGGATGGGGAGATCCACTCGTGGGTGATTGTAGGACCACAGATAAGAATTAAAGGACGTATCTACAGGAAGGAGATGAGGGGGAACTTCTTTAGTCAGAGGGTGGTGAATCTGTGGAATTTATTGCCACAGAAGGCTGGGGAAGCCAAATCTGAGTATAGAAGTTGGGATGTAATGTTAAAATTGTACAAGGCATTGGTGAGGCCAATTCTGGAGTATGGTGTACAATTTGGTCGCCTAATTATAGGAAGGATGTCAACAAAATAGAGAGAGTACAGAGGAGATTTACTAGAATGTTGCCTGGGTTTCAGCAACTAAGTTACAGAGGAAAGGTTGAACAAGTTAGGGCTTTATTCTTTGGAGCGCAGAAGGTTAAGGGGGGACTTGATAGACCTTTTTTTAAAATGATGAGAGGGATAGACAGAGTTGACGTGGAAAAAGCTTTTCCCACTGAGAGTAGGGAAGATTCAAACAAGGGGACATGACATGAGAATTAAGGGACTGAAGTTTAGGTGGTAACATGAGGGGGAACTTCTTTACTCAGAGAGTGGTAGCTGTGTGGAATGAGCTTCCAGTGAAGGTGGTGGAGGCAGGTTCGTTTTTATCATTTAAAAGTAAATTGGATAGTTTTATGGATGGGAAGGGAATGGAGGGTTATGGTCTGAGCGCAGGTATATGGGACTAGGGGAGATTATGTGTTCGGCACGGACTAGAAGGGTCGAGATGGCCTGTTTCCGTGCTGTAATTGTTATATGGTTATATGGTTATATCTGTGGATATTTCTAAGGCAGAGAGAGAGGGAGATTTTTGATTAGTACGGGTGTCAGTGGTTATGGGGAGAAGGCAGGAGAATGGGGTTGAGGGTGATCGTTAGATAAGCAACGAATGAATGGCGGAGTAGACTCGATGGGGCGATTGACCTACTTCTGCTCCTATCACTTATGAACCCGTGACAGTAATCTCCTAATCTAACTAATCTCCTCTATCATATTGTATCCCTCCGCTCTCTGCATATCTATGTGCCCGTCTAAAAGACTCTTAAATGGCACTGTCGTATCCGTCTGTCTCCGTCACTCCGGCACCGCGTTTCAGCCACCCTCCACTCTGGAATAAAACCTGCCACCTCACACCTCCATTAGATTCTGCGCTTCTCACCGTAAAGCCGTCCACTCTAATCTTTAACATTTCCCAGCTGGGGAAAAATATTCTACGTATCTTCCCTATCTATGCCTGTAGTGAGTTTACAAACTTCTATCAGTTTTCTCCTCAATCTTCAACGCTCAAGAGAAAACAATCCAAGTTTGTCCTCCCTTTCTTTATAGCGTTATACATTTCTTTAGGTGGCGCAGTGGTAGAGTTGCTGCCTTACAGCGGCAGAGTTGCTGTCTTACAGCGCCAGAGACCCGGGCCGATCCTGACCACAGGTGCTGTATGTACATAGTTTGTACCAAAGATCCTATAGCAGAGCAAGATAGGCTACTCCTGCTAAATGCAATGGACTGACGTGTAGTACGCTATGGAGGGGATCATGGACATTTTTCCACGCCCATTTTAGCAACCTGAGCCTACCTAACCCGACCCGACTCGCACTGTAATCAATGTTGCGGGGCAACAGTTTGTGTGGGTCAGATTCATAAATCTGTCAGTTCAAACTTCTTGTCAAGAATAAAATTTGATTCTGGTAATTGTCTTTTTTAATGTTTTTTAAATCATTTCTTTTTAAATGGCTCACAAGCAGTGTTTGCGTTGATTTTGTAGTAACCGGAACCGACCCGACTCGCAGGGTGATTGACAGGGGGGGACTTTTTGTGCGTGATATAGGGTTAGATTCATAATTCTGTTAGTTCATAATTCTGTTGATTCTTGTTAAAGATTAAAATGTTTATAAACACACATACATGAAAATTATATAAATGTATATAACACACACAATTATATTTCTTCTAATCCAATAATGAACTTTATTTCAGACTAGACAAGGGACATTAAATAAGAAACATTGTAAATAAGAAACATTGTAAACCTCCCCGCAACTTCACACACGCTAGGCCTTATCCCCCCGGCACTCTCTCGCCTGCCCCCTCACTACATTGTCCCCCCTCTTATGCCCCTCTCCTCGCCGCCCCGGGCCCCGCACTCTCTCTCCCCGCTGCCCCGGGCCCCGCACTCTCTCTCCCCGCTGCCCCGGGCCCCGCACTCCTTCTCCCCGCTGCCCCGGGCCCCGCACTCTCTCTCCTCGCCGCCCCGGGCCCCGCACTCTCTCTCCTCGCTGCCCCGGGCCCCACACTCCTTCTCCCCGCTGCCCCGGGCCCCGCACTCCCTCTCCCCGCTGCCCCGGGCCCCGCACTCCCTCTCTCCCCGCTGCACTCTCTCTCCCCGCTGCCCCAGCCACACACTCATTCTCCCCGCTGCGGATCCAATCTTTGGCCGGAAGCAAGAAGGCGGGAGCAAGAAAGCGGAGCAAGATGGCAGAACAAGATGGCGGAGTCAGGTTGCTAAAATGAGTTATAAAATCGCCCATGAATCCGCCCATGAGCGCACTACACGTTTGCGTGAGAGTAACCCATCTTGCTCTGCTATAGGATCTTTGGTTTGTACGTTCTCCCCGTGACCGCGTGGGTTTTCTCCGATATCTCGGTTTCCTCCCAAGCTCCGAAGACGTACAGGTTTGTAGGTTAATTGACTTGGTGTAAGCGTAAACCGCCCCCAGTGTGTGTGATAGTTGCCAGTGTGCGGGGATCGCTGGTCGGTGCAGACTCGGTGGGCTGAAGGGCCTATTTCCGCACTGTATCTCTAAACTAAACTAAACTAATACGCATCACCTCATAAAATCAATGCAGTCAATATCGACTGTAATCATTATCAACCTTTATTACATTGTCAACTTATCCAGCTGGGTTTGTCAAATATGATAAAAGGTTCAGATTCTCTCAACGTGATTTTCCAGCGTCTGCCGTTTGTTTGTTCCTTCTGTTATTGTCTGTAATAAATATTTGTTCTGTCCAATGCAACTTGCAATCTTTTCCTAAAGTCTGTTAATATTTTACTCAATCACTGTCTCCAAATGCTTCCCCGTAACTGCGATTCATCTGAAGATAGACACAAAATGCTGGAGTAACTCAGCGGGACAGGCAGCATTTGTGGAGAGAAGGAATGGGTGACGTTTCAGGTAAGAAGGGGCTCGACCCGAATCGTCACCCGTTCCTTCTCTCCAGAGATGCTGACTGTCCCACCAGCACCTTGTGTCCATCTTCGGTTGCAACCAGCATCTGCAGTTCCTTCCTACACACTAAGATTCAACTCTCTGCAGGTTCGCTGACACTTTCATATAACTCTTTTTGAAACATTATTTTGCAGTTTGATAGACCTTTTGCTCGGCCACATATGGGGTGTAGTGCGCAGTTCTGCTCTCCCAATTAAATGAAGGATGTGGAGGTTTTGGAGAGGGCGCAGAAGAGATTTACTAGGAGGGTGACTCTGCATGATAGCATATTGGTTACAAGGGGAGGTTGAATATACTTGGACTGTTTGGATTTCTGGAGCATCGGAAAGGCTGAGGGGAGACATGAGATGAGAGGCATAGTAGATAGGATAGACCATCGGAACAGCTTTCACAGGGTGGAAATGAAAGAGACTGGAGGGCACAGCTTTAAGGGGCAAATTGCATTGCACACAGGGTGGATCACTGGATCACTCTTGGGGGTGGTTTACTTTAGTTCAGAGATACAGTGCGAAAACAGGCCAATCGACCCACCGAGTCATAAGGTCGTAACGTCAAAAGTGATAGGAGTAGAATTAGGCCATTCAGCCCATCAAGTCTACTCCGCCATTCAATCATGGCTGATCTACCTCTACATCCTAACCCCATTCCCCTACCTTCTCCTCATAACCTCTGACAACCGTACTTATCAAAACATCCATCTTTCTCTTCCTTAAACATGTCGATTGATTTGGGCTCCACAGCCTTATGTCCGCACCGACCAGCGATCCCATTAAGGACAATTTTACATTTACACTAAGCCGACAAACAAATATGTTCGTCTTCGGAGTGTGGGAGGAAACCGAATATCTCGGGCAAAACCCACACAGGTCTCGGGGAGATCCTGCAAACGCTGTACAGATCAGCACCCGTAGTCAGGATCGAACACGACTTTCTGGCGCTGTGAGGCAGCAACTCTACCGCTGCGCCATCGTGCGGCCGTGGGTGGTGGTGGAGACGCAATGACATTTAAGAGACTATTAGGTAGGCATCTGGATGTACAGAGGATGTAGGATCTTGGGTCACATGCAGGCAGGAGTAATTGGTTTAGTTTTTGCATCATGTCCGGCACGGTCGTTGTGGGCTAACGGGTCTGTTCCTGTGTTTTACTTTTCTATATCTGTATGAGTGATCCAGAGTTCACGGCTTTTCAAGCAGCTGTGCATGGATGTCCTTCAATGATATCAAAGTTTGGCCCATCCTTGTATTGTGTGTACCTTCTCCCTGTGACCCCACCCAACACAAATCCATTGATTACATACTTGAACGGCCCAATGTTTAGTTTAGTTTAGTTTAGTTTAGTTTAGAGATACACCGCGGAAAGAGACGTTTCGGCCCACTGAGTTCGCACCGACTAGCGATAATCCGTACACTAACACTATCCAACACACACTAGGGACATTTGATAATTAACAATTTACAATTGATAATATCATTACCGTCGCCTCTGCCAAGCCCTGCCCTGGGAGCGGGGCAGCGACGGCCCGGGGCGTTCCCTCCTGCAAGATTGAGTCACAGTGAACGAGGCTCCTGATACAGAAACAACACTGAATGAAATTGAGAAGCTGCTGAAGATTAAAATTAACCTGCCCTGCAAAGTAAGTATCATTATCGAGTAATATCGAGTCGTATCGAGTCATATCTGGTCACATCGAGTCATATCGAGTAATATATTGGGAAGTTATGTGGAGAAGGCAAGTGAAAATCGTGTTATGAGGGAGAGATAGATCAGCCATGATTAAATAGCGGGGTAGACTTGATAGGCCGAATTGCCTAATTTTACTCCTACCACTTATGATATTTGTCTTTGGGGTGTGGGAGGAAACAGGAGATCCCGCAAAATCCTACGCGATCACTGGGAAAACGTATAAACACCGCACAGATAGCACCCGTAATCAGGATCGAACCCTGGTCTCTGGCGCTGTGAGGCAGCAACTACCGCAGCACCACGGTGCCGCCAGGAACGTTTCCAATGCTTGCAACATTTCTTGGAATCCTGGAAATGATAGGGTAACAGATGCAGGAAAAATGTTCCCGGTGTTGGGAGAGTCCAAAACCAGGGGTTACTGTTTAAGAACAAGGGGTAGGCCATTTTGGACGGAGATGAGGAAAAATGGATGAAAACGCACGCCTCTAGATTCAGGGTCCGTTTTTTCCAGCTGTTATCAGACATCTGAATCGTGCTTCCACAACCAGAGTGCAGCTCTGAACTATCTACCTCAATGGGACTACAGATGGCACAATGGGCTAAATGTTCGGCTGGCGACCGGAAGGTAGCCGGTTCGAATCCCGCTTGGAGTGCATATTGTCGTTGTGTCCTTGGGGCAAGACACTTCACCCACCTTTGCCTGTGTGTAAATGCAATGTAATTATGTGAAGCACTTTGGGGTTTGCACAATGCAAGTTGACTAAAAATGTGCTATATAAATAAGATTATCACCACTATAATAATCGGACCCTCGGATTATCCTTGAACGGACTTTGCTGGCTTTACTTTGCACTGGACGTTATTTCCTCATCATATATCGGTACACTGCACATGTTTGTGTTTCATGTATAGTCTTTCCGCTGCCCGCAGCACAAGTGTCGGTAGACGTGACAATAAACTAAACTGTAACTTCTGCCTCTGCCATGGGGAAGATTATGTACATTCACCCTGTTTATACCTCTCAAGATTGTATTCAACTTTGTAGGATTAGCCCCAATCCTCTACGGTTCAAGGAATGATCGCACATCCTGCTCGATCTCCCCCTAAAATGTCGCAAATATTCCTGCACTGATCAGTTCCAGTTCCTCAAGATCCCAGGATAAAAATAAATAAAGTAAATGAGAAAACATCAAAGATTCTTGTTTTAACACTTGATTCCGAGCCAATCTCGAGCACCAGATCAGAATCCAACTTCTTCAGGTCCTAACAAGAAACATCACCTATTCCTTTTCTCCAGAGATGCTGCCCGACCCGGTGAGTTACTCCAGCACTTTCTGTCTATCTTCGATTTAACCCGGCATCTACAGTGCCTTCCCACACACCAGAATCGAACTATGGTTTGCAAGTATTCAGCAAGGAACACGGCGTTGTGAAGTGGGTGAAGGTATACAAGTGGAAGAGGGAACGTGTGAGATTGTTTGACCCACAAAACACTGGTTCATTAAACCCAGCCTGAAAAACATGGACAAGAACAACAACACCCTGTAAGAACCGCTGTGTGGCTGATGAATGTAATGGGAATGGTTACTGAAATCAACGCGTTATATTGACATCCCCATTCGATTCCATGTGCGGCCAACTCAGCAACACAAAAGAGATGGAAAAAGTGAACTCACAGTTTAAAGTTAGTGGAGAGTCTGAGAGATGAATGTAACGTTTCATTACATTAACAACAATTGCATCATCTGCTTGTTTAAAGTTCCATGACTAATGTTAGTCATTGGACAAACTAATTGAATCACTGGAGATTTACGTCGGATACAAATATAGGATTGGATTCACGTTGCTTGATCTGACTGTGGATCTGAGCACCGCCTCCAGCAGCATCGAGTCTCTGGGAGAGAGAGATGAGTAGACCAATCCTTGTACAAATTAAGGCCGTTTTCTACCCTGTTTTCGTGGCGTTCGGGGTTCCAGGTGGGTCCTGTTATCGCTTGTCAACGTGACTTCGTCTCTTGACATTTCACCCTCTTGTTCATTCGCGGCCTGTTTGTTTTAACAACGTTTTTTAACTGTCTCAGTAACTATGAGGAGCTGAACTGAGGAGAGGGTTCAAATCATTGGTCAGAGTAAGAAAACGAGAACGTGAGGTTAGAGACCAACTGTGATTAACTGGTTGTCGAGCAGATCTCCCCCCGCCGTCCGCTGTCCACTAATCCCACGCTCACTGGGTCTTGCTTTCTGACCAGTAAGGGAATGGGCTACAGCGGGAAATGCACCGCCCACTCCCAGTCTCCCGTATTTCCCCTGACAGTCAATGGTAAACAAAATAGAGAACAGTGAGCTGGATTTTCTATCGAGATATCCAAGTCCGTAGACTGACTACCCAACCACAACGGGTGTATATTTACCTCTATACAACGTTCACAACACAAGAAAATACTTTAAAGAGATATAAAGAGCTGGAGTAACAAGGAGGGTTAGGCAGCATCGCAGGAGAGCATGGATAAGTGGCGTTTAAGGTCGGGACCTTTCTTCAGTCTCTGAGAGTCAGAGTCAGATCAGTTCCTTGTGTCTACGTTCTTCCACGGCAAAATACGTGTTTAGTTTTCACCACTTCAGAACCTGAGATTTCCTGCTATTAACATTCCCCGCATTCTGATGGAAGCAACATTTTGTGCTCGGGTGTTCGTGGCGGGAGGCTTCCAGCAGCTGCCGTGCGGGGACAGTTGAGAGAAACATAGAAACATAGAAATTAGGTGCAGGAGTAGGCCATTTGAATTACCGCCATTCAATATGATCATGGCTCATCATCCAACTCAGTATCCCGTACCTGCCTTCTCTCCATACCCTCTGATCCCCTTGGCCACAAGGGCCACATCTAACTCCCTCTTAAATATAGCCAATGAACTGGCCTCAACTACCCTCTGTGGCAGAGAGTTCCAGAGATTCACCACTCTCTGTGTGAAAAAAAAAAGTCTTCTTCTCATCTCGGTTTTAAAGGATTTCCCCCTTATCCTTAAGCTGTGACCCCTTGTCCTGGACTTCCCCAACATCGGGAGCAATGTTCCTGCATCTAGCCTGTCCAACCCCCTAAGAATTTTGTAAGTTTCTATAAGATCCCCTCTCAATCTCCTAGAGATTTTATTTACCAACTGGATTAAGGTTGCAATTAACTGGAGAGTTATCACAACATTTAAAAGGCGTTCGGCCAGGTAGGTGAATAGGAAATGTTTGGACGAATATGGGTAAAACGCAGACAGGTGGAATTTGTGTAGATGGGCAAGTAGGGCCGAAGGGTCGGTTTCAGTGCTGTACGACTCGAATACTTGTCGCCGTCCTCTGAAGAGACTCCGTCAGCCGTTCTTGTGTATTTGGCTAACAGCGGATAGCAGATGCATTCTAAATTCGAGAAACTGTCCACACAACATGTACACGGCGGCTTTAACCGAGATTAATTTTGAGTTTCCAATCAGTTACCTTCTCTCACGATTACTCCAACGACATCCCCTCCGGCTCCGTTTATCCTTTCTCCAAAGTTCAAGTTCAAGTTCAAGTGAGTTTATTGCCGTGTGTCTCTGTATAGGACAATGAAATTCTTGCTTTGCTTCAGCAAACAGAAGATAGTATGCATTTACTACAAAACAGATAAGTGTGGCCATATACCATAATATATATATATATACACACATGAATAAATAAACTGATAAAGTGCAAATAACAGATAATGGGTTATTAATAATCAGAGTTTTATCCGAGCCAGGTTTAATAGCCTGATGGCTGTGGGGAAGTAGCTATTCCTGAACCTGGTTGTTGCAGTCTTCAGGCTCCTGTACCTTCTACCTGAAGGTAGCGGGGAGATGAGTGTGTGGCCAGGAAGGTGTGGGTCTTTGATGAAACAGTTCGCAACCACCGTGGTGAACCAGGCACCAAATACCTTCAGAGAAAAACGAAACCAGCCGAAACGGGAGATGAGAAAAGAAAGTTAGCAACAGACTGAACAGATGATGTCGTCAATTGCAGTCGGATCAAGGTGAGACTGATTCACCTCGTTCTCTGGGGGAAGTCAGTGAGCGAGGAGGTTTGCCACAGATGGCTGCAGAAGCAAAGTCAATAGTTATATTTAAGGCATAGTTAGATAAATTCTAGATTAGTACGGGTTTCAGGGTGACGAGGAGAAAGTAGGAGAATGGGGTTAGGAGGGGGAGATAGATCAGCCATCACTGATTGGCGTAGCCGAATGGCCTACTTCAGTTCCAATAACTTATGACTGTCTGACGTTATTTATTGTTTGTTGCATTTAATTCCCCATTCTGACCCGGTGGGATTTAGACTCATCTATCAGGACCAACCCTTCACTCTACTGAATATTACACCAATTGTAGACCAACACTACAAAACACTTTCTTCCTCGCCTGTCCCAGCCCCTTGTTCTGATCACCATGTTTCTCGCTTTCCCATTTCTTCCTTGCAGCAAATTTACTGACGGTCGCTATTGTGCTCCGGGGAAGGTGCGGACTCTCCAAATGCATCAGCCGCTACCTGTTGTCCATGGCACTCGCCGACCTCATGGTCCTGGTCGTTAACGTCACTCTCGAACTCATTGCGCCCGTGTACTTCCCAGGGTCATTCCTGGACATTACTCCAGTCTGCAGCATCATCTTCTACCTGGGTGTGGTGACCATTGACTGTTCCGTCTGGTTTACTGTTCTCTTCACCTTCGATAGGTTTATCGCTATTTGTTTCCAGAAATTTAAAGTGAAATATTGTACGGAGAAAACCGCGACTGTGATTATAACATCAGTGTGTGTGATCAGCCTTGCACTGAACGTTGGTTTTTGCTTTATATTTGAACCGGCAAAAGTAATTGACAATATACCAATGTTCTGTGTTATAAAATCCACCTTCTACACATCGCCTCTCTGGGCGGCTTATTACTGGCTGCGGGTAGCATTGACCCCGTTGGTTCCGTTTGTGCTGATCGCGCTGCTCAACGCTCTGACCATCAGACACATCACCCGGGCCAGCAGAGTCAGGAGGGAACTCCGAGGCAGCGGGAAGGGCGAGAGTCACAGTGACCCCGAGATAGAGAACCGAAGGAAATCCATCGTTTTACTGCTCGCCATCTCGGGCAGCTTCATCCTGTTGTGGGCCGTGAATGTGGTGCATAAAACCTGCATCAGTATCGCCGCTACTACTTCCTACCTGAGACACATCACTGACACCCTCACAATCATTCGCATGACCGGGGTCATGCTGCAGTCTTTGAGCTCCTGCACCAACACGGTGATTTACGCGGTGGCGCAGACCAAGTTCAGAGCTGAGATGGTGAACCTGATTCAATTTCCCTTTGAGCTGATGCATACTCTAATTAAACTCTGTGTGAAGAAATAAACCTGAAATGTAACTCCTTAACGGGAAAAATAGCTCAGTGCTGCTTCTCGCCTCGGGGAATGAAGAGGTTGGATGCGCTGGCGAGTCCACGTTGCTCCGTTTCTGGAGCAGAGGGTCCCTCAATCTCGCACCGTCCACATCTGAACTCCCCGGTTCATTTTCCCTTGATCACCCCGAGCACTCACACATCCCCGACGCCTTGCGGCCTTTAATCGCCTCTCGTGCCTCCCAGATTCCCCAAACCACCTTCCACCGATACAGTGCCCGTCTTGCCTGTTTTTAAATAAATATTATTTCTCCTCGACAGCGAGGAAATAATTCGTAGCCCGGGTACCAATGTAGAACTATATTCCCGTTCAGTCTACAGCTCTGAGCCCAATCACCCTGATTTAGACGCCATAATGTTGACATGGGGATCATGATAGGAGCCCCCTCGTGGCGATCCCTGGAAGCGACGACGCGATGCGCTCTGTGACGCGTCCGGGGTAACAGTTGTGTCAACATGTGGGACCCCGACAGAAGCCAACAGCGAGCAACATCGTCTGTCACACGAACGACCGGTGTTGACACGAATGACGGCAGATGCCGGATTACAAAAACACACACAAAGTGCTGGAGTAACTGGCAGCGTCGCTGGACAACACTAATAGACGACAATTCCGGCCGGGACCCTTCTACAAACTGGATGTAGTCGGGGATTGGGAGAAAATTATATGGGGCGGGATGAAGGCTGGCAAGTGATAGGTGGGCACAGGCGTCGGGGGTTTAATTTGCAGACTTCGAAACATAGAAAATAGGTGCAGGAGGAGGCCATTTGGCCCTTCGAGCCGCCATTCATTGTGGGAGAAATGTGTGAGTGTCCAGTTGGAGCACTGGTCCAACATGTATGCACAAAAGGTCATTAGGTCACAAGTGATAGGAATATCAAGTCTACTACGCCATTCAATCATGGCTGATCGTTCTCCCTCTCGTAACCGCATTCTCCTGCCTTCTCCCCATAGCCCTTGACGACCGTACTATATTCATGCATCTATCTATCTCTGCCTTAAATCTATAAAGTGACGTCCTCCACAGTCTTCTGGGGCAAAATAATTCCACAGATTCACCTCCCTCAGACGAAATAAAATCCTTCTCATTTTCCTAACGGAACGACCTTTAATTCTGAGGCTTTGCTTTCTCGTCCAAGACTCTGCAATAAGTGAAAACATCCTCTCCGCGAAGTTGCAGGTAGTGGAAGCAGGTAGGGAGACTAACAAAAACCTCCGGGAACCGCACGGAAACCTTGGGTGGGGCACAAAGTCTCCAGAGGTTTCAGTTCAGGTTTCCTAAGTGGGACGGGGGCATAAGAGAGACAGGACCCGGCGGTTTTTCATTCGGGGGCTGCAATGAGATTTACCAGACCTTGCCTGAAATGGAGCTTGTCAGGTAAAAGGGGTGAATGGATGTGTTTGGGTTGTTTACATTGCAGCAGGGAAGGCCGAGTGAACTAGGAATGTGATATAGAATATTATAAATGCTATATATAGGACCGATAATGAAATGCTTTGCTCGCAGGAGAGCAATCTGCAGCATGAGATACGTGTTGGGGAAATGGGATTTCAGGTAGCTACTTATTCACTGGACTACGTGTCCTGAAGGGTTGTTAGTCGCAGTCAAAATATTTTAGATTTTTTGTAAGTATAAGCACTTGCCAGAAGGCCGGAAAATGGGAGTAATGTGGACAGGTGCTTGCTGGCAGAAGCAGCGCGAAGGGCCGAAGAACATGCTTCTTCTTGAATGATATAATGACTGGTAGTAATTCTGTGGAACAAGGATTGCAAAACCAGAACTACCCGTGTGAACTCCTAAATTATGTTTCCCAAAAGAAAAGCAAGCACCTGTATAGGTTCGACTTTGTGTTTAGTTATAGGGGGGTTGCACGTAAGGACACTGGGTCATAGGGCCTGACGCACGGAGTCGCTCAATCCATCTGGAGGACATCCGTAACTTCCGGTATATGTTATTAATGCAAGAAACGCGTACTTTCCTACCTGTTAAAACCCGCCAAAATGTTGAATCTTTGCGCTGTAAAAAATTGTGGAAGTCGGGGTAAGTGTGAGAGACATGTACCCAACTTCAGAATTCCAAAAGTGAAATGAAATGAAGGTAAAGAGAAACGAGAGCTGAAGGGACAACAACAGCTAAATTGCTTGGCGAACACTGGCCGTGCAGATATCGGAATTGAAAATATTGTGAATTATCGCGTTTGCTCACTGCATTTCATCAATAGTAAGGCATTATATGTGTTTTTTCTTAATTCCTTTGGTATCTCAAAAGTATCAGAAGTGATAAATCTGGCTGTAAATTTTGCTTCAGAGGCATTTTCGTTTTGTATGTAAAAACCCACTTGAGAACCATAGGCGATATTAAAATATTACAGCCAGATTTATCACTTCTGAAACTTTTTAGATGTCATTGGAATGAAGAAAAAACACAAATAATGCCTTGGTTGATGAAATGCAGTGAGCAAACGGCCAATGTTCACCAAGCACTCTGGCTGTTGTTGTCCCTTCAGCTCTCGCTTCTATCTACCGTCATTTCTCCTCACTTTTGGAATTCTGAAGTAAGCTAAATGTCTCTCACACTTATCCCGATTTACATAATTATTTACTGCGCAAAAATTGACAATTTCGGCGGGTTTTAACAGGCCCTCTACGCTGGAAACAATGGTCAGTGCCTACCTGCAGTTCATCGCAGTTCACCCCCCCCCCCCCCCCCCCCCCCCCCCCCCCCCCCCCCCCCCCCCCCCCCCCCCCCCCCCCCCCCCCCCCCCCCCTCTCATGCACATGCACTCATTCTACATCCTTCCCCCCTGGCATTAAGTGTGGAAAGGGCACCCATGCCATGGAGTTAAACACACTCGCCATATCTGTCTGGTGGTCTGCTAACGCGCCCGAGCGCGTGCGGACCCAACCCTCCCCTCCCTCTCCCGAAAGATGGGACGGAGATCCAGGGGACCGTAAAGGAAGACATGCGGTAGGTGAGACCCCGTGGTTAGTGGAGACCGAGGGACGAGGAGGGGTGGAAGGCATGCGGGGACGGGTGGGAGACATCGCAGAAGGCATCTGGAACTGGAGCGGCGGAGCATAGGGACCAGCAGGCGGTGGGCGGGGCTTCCTCACATCAAGCGGGTGTTAACATAGAAACATATAAATTAGGTGCAGGAGTAGGCCATTCGGCCCTTCGAGCCTGCACCGCCATTCAATATGATCATGGCTGATCATCCAACTCAGTATCCCGTACCTGCCTTCTCTCCATACCCCCTGATCCCCTTAGCCACAAGGGCCACATCTAGCTCCCTCTTAAATATAGCCAATGAACTGGCCTCAACTACCCTCTGTGGCAGAGAGTTCCAGAGATTCACCACTCTCTGTGTGAAAAAGGTTCTCCTCATCTCGGTTTTAAAGGATTTCCCCCTTATCCTTAAGCTGTGACCCCTTGTCCTGGACTTCCCCAACATCGGGAACAATCTTCCTGCATCTAGCCTGTCCAACCCCTTAAGAATTTTGTAAGTTTCTATAAGATCCCCTCTCAATCTCCTAAATTCTAGAGAGTATAAACCAAGTCTATCCAGTCTTTCTTCATAAGACAGTCCTGACATCCCAGGAATCAGTCTGGTGAACCTTCTCTGCACTCCCTCTATGGCAATAATGTCCTTCCTCAGATTTGGAGACCAAAACTGCACGCAATACTCCAGGTGTGGTCTCACCAAGACCCTGTACAACTGCAGTAGAACCTCCCTGCTCCTATACTCAAATCCTCTTGCTATGAAAGCCAACATACCATTCGCTTTCTTTACTGCCTGCTGCACCTGCATGCCTACCTTCAATGACTGGTGTACCATGACACCCAGGTCTCGCTGCATCTCCCCCTTTCCCAATCGGCCACCGTTTAGATAATAATCTGCTTTCCCGTTTTTGCCACCAAAATGGATAACCTCACATTTATCCACATTAAACTGCATCTGCCAAACATTTGCCCACTCACCCAGCCTATCCAAGTCACCTTGCAGTCTCCTAGCATCCTCCTCACACCTAACACTGCCCCCCAGCTTAGTGTCATCCGCAAACTTGGAGATATTGCCTTCAATTCCCTCATCCAGATCATTAATATATATTGTAAATAGCAGGGGTCCCAGTACTGAGCCTTGCGGTACCCCACTAGTCACTGCCTGCCATTGTGAAAAGGACCCGTTTACTCCTACTCTTTGCTTCCTGTTTGCCAGCCAGTTCTCTATCCACATCAATACTGAACCCCCAATGCCATGTGCTTTAAGTGTTGTCGACTTATCCGGTAAACCGCTCCCTCACAGTCCACCATGTAGGATCGTGGCTCGTTAGTCGGGCTGACAACAGTGCCCAGACGGGAATGTCCAGTCGAAATTTGTACACGGACGACCTGGCCCGGCAGTAGAGGCTTGAGTGGTCTGCTGGAACTGTCGTATGATCGTTTCTGGATGCTCTGCCTCTCTTGGAGACGTTTCTGGATAGTGGCAGACTCCAACGCACGAGGAACCAACTGTAACTGTAATTTTCTTCATCCCCCTGCTATGGCAAAATATGTATATTCACCCTGCCTATGCATCTCATGGTGCTATTCAACTCTGCAGGATCTCACCCAGTCTCCTGCTCAATGACTGATCGGCTAGCCTGCCCGACCTCTCCCTAAAGTGTCGCGAATATTCCAGCACTGATCATAATCATACTTTATTAGCTAAGTATGTTTTGCAACATTCGAGGAATTTGACTTGCCATGCAGTAATACAAAAAAAAAAAACCCCAACATAATCTTATCTGTGGTGTAAAGAATTTCTTCGTGGTGCTTGGAAAACCTTGACAGACGAGGAATTGCAAATTACTATCATAAGAGGTGGCCTAAGTCATCTACTTCTTCTGTGTGCGTTGCCTGATACTGTGTTCCTTTTCCCCATTTCACCAAAAACTCTCGGATTATAATAAATAAAGTAAATAAGAACACATCAAAGATTCATGTTTTAACAGTTTGAATCCAACTGCTCCAGGTCTCAACACGAAACATCAACTATTTATTTTCTCCAGAGATGCTGCCTGACTCGCTGAGTACTCCAGCACTTTCAGTCTCTCTAAAAGGTAACACAGCATCCCACACACCAAAAGCGAACTCTGGGTTGCCAGTATTCAGCAAGGAACACGGCGTTGTGAAGGGGGTGAGGATATACAAGTGGAAGAGGGAACATGTGCGATTGCGAGACTCATAAAACACTGGTACATTAACCTCAGCCTGAAAAACATGGACAAGAACAACAACCTGTATGTCTGATGAATGTAATGGGAATGGTTACTAAAATCAACGCGTTATATTGACATCCCCATTCGATTCCATGTGCGGCCAACTCAGCAACACAAAAGAGTGAAAAAAGAGAACTCACAGTTTAAAGTTAGTGGAGAGTCTGATAGGTTAATGTAAAGGTTCATTACATTAACAACAATTGTCTCATCTGTTTGTTTAAAGTTCCATGACTAATGTTAGTCATTAGACAAACTAATTGAATCACTGGAGATTTACCTCGGGTACAAATATAGGATTGGATTCACGTTGCTTGATCTGACTGTGGATCTGAGCACCGCCTCCAGCAGCATCGAGTCTCTGGGAGAGAGAGATGAGTAGACAAATCCTTGTACACATTAAAGCCGTTTTCTTCCCTGTTCTCGTGGCGTTCGGGGTTCCAGGTGAGTTCTGTTATCGCTTGCCAATGTGACTTCGTCTTTTGAGATTTCACCCTCTTGTTCATTCGCGGTCAGTTTGTTTTAACAAGGTTTTTTAACTGTCCCTGTGAATATGAGTTACTGAGCTGAGGGGAGGGTTCAAATCAAGACCCAAGAGACTCGTGTCTCTGAATGGGCTCGCCCCGCCTTACCTCTATGAGCTGCTCCACCCATACGCTCCTGCCCGGTCCCTCAGGTCAGCTGGTCAGCTGCTCCTGGAGGCACCGAGGTCTAGTCGGAGGCTTAGAGGGCATAGAGCCTTCTCCGTTTCTGCTCCGGCACTCTTGAACACCCTGCCGTTGCACATCAGACAGGCCCCCGCACTGTCCATCTTCAAATCCAGTGTTAAAACACATTTGTACTCCCTGGCTTTTGACCATGCCTGAGGCTTTGCTTCTGTTTGTGGTGTTTTTGATGTTTCTTTATTTTACTTGTCTTTTCCTACTATTTATTTTGATTGTTATTTTTGATGTGTATTAACTTTGTTGTCAATGATTAGTGATGTACAGCACTTTGTTGCAGCTATGTTTGTTTTTAAAGTGCTCTATAAATAATATTATTATTATTATTATTATTATTATTATTATTATTATTATTATAAGAGTGTTTTATTTTCATATGTCCCGGATGGGACAATGAAATTCTTACATGCTGCCGCACAACAGAATATGTGATTATGTAAACATTGTACATAACGGGGAAAAAGGATACATATCAAATTTAGTGCAAATAACAAATAATAATATAGTATTTTGCAGTTCAGAGCTTATTCGTTGTATTTAATAGCCTGATGGCTGCGGGGAAGCAGCTATTCCTGAACCTGGACGTTACAGTCTTCAGGCTCATGCATCCTCTTCCCGATGGCAATGGTGAGATGAGTGTGTGGCCAGGATGGTGTGGGTCCTTGATGATTTTGGCTGCATTTTTCAGGCAGCGATGACGATAGATCCCTTCGACGGTGGGGAGGTCAAAGCCGGTGATGGACTGGGCAGTGGTCACAACTTTTTGTAGTCTTTTTCGCTCCTGGACATTCAAGTTGCTGAAGCAGGCCACGATGCAACCAGTCAGAATGCTCTCTACCGTGCAGCTGTAGAGTGTTAGGAGAATCCTCTTCGAAATGCCGACTCTCCGTAATCTTCTCAGGAAGTAAAGTCGCTGATGTGCCTTCTTTATAATTGCATCGGTGTGCTGGGTCCAGGAAATATTTTCTGATATATTCACGCCCAGGAATTTGAAGTTATTGACCCTCTCCACCATCGTCCCGTTGTTATAAACAGGATTGTGGGACCTCATCCTTCCCCTACCAAAGTCCACAGTCAGTTCCTTGATCTTACTGATGTTGAGAGACAGGTTGTTGTGCTGGCACCACTTGACCAGCCGGTCGATCTTGCTTCTATACTCTGACATCTCCATCTGTGATTCGTCCAACCACAGTGGTGTCGTCGGCGAACATGATGATGGAGTTCGTACTATAACGGGCTACACGGTCATGAGTATAGAGTGAGTTCAGCAGGGGGCTGAGCACGCAGCCTTGAGATGCTCCCGTACTAATTGTTACTGAGAGTGAATTGGTTCCTCCAATGGTTTGTGTATGAGGAAGTCGAGGATCCAATTGCAGAGGGATGCCCATAGGCTCAGTTCCGTGAGCTTGGTAACCAGCTTGGAAGGGATGATGGTATTAAACGCCGAGCTGTAGTCCACAAACAACAGCCTGACTAGGTGTTTTTATTGTCCAAGTGGTCCAGTGCGGAGTGGAGAGCCAGTGAAATTGCATCCTCCTGTTGTGGCGGTATGTGAACTGTAGTTGGTCGAGGTAGGAGTTGACATGCATCATGACCAACCTCTCAAAGTACTTCATCACCACGGACGTCAGTGCCACTGGTCGATAGTCATTGAGGCACGTCACCTTACATAGAAACATAGAAATTAGGTGCAGGAGTAGGCCATTCGGCCCTTCGAGCCTGCACCGCCATTCAATATGATCATGGCTGATCATCCAACTCAGTATCCCGTACCTGCCTTCTCTCCATACCCTCTGACCCCCTTGGCCACTAGGGCCGCATCTAACTCCCTCTTAAATATAGCCAATGAACTGGCCTCAACTACCCTCTGTGGCAGAGAGTTCCAGAGATTCACCACTCTCTGTGTGAAAAAAGTTCTCCTCATCTCGGTTTTAAAGGATTTCCCCCTTATCCTTAAGTTGTGACCACTTGTCCTGGACTTCCCCAACATCGGGAACAATCTTCCTGCATCTAGCCTGTCCAGCCCCTTAAGAATTTTGTAAGTTTCTATAAGATCCCCTCTCAATCTCCTAAATTCTAGAGAGTATAAACCACGTCTACCCAATCTTTCTTCATAAGACAGTCCTGACGTCCCAGGAATCAGTCTGGTGAACCTTCTCTGCACTCCCTCTATGGCAATAATGTACTTCCTCAGATTTGGAGACCAAAACTGTACGCAATACTCCAGGTGTGGTCTCACCAAGACCCTGTACAACTGCAGTAGAACCTCCCTGCTCCTATACTCAAATCCTTTTGCTATGAAAGCCAACATACCATTCGCTTTCTTTACTGCCTGCTGCACCTGCATGCCTACCTTCAATGACACCCAGGTCTCGCTGCACCTCCCCATTTCCCAATCGGCCACCATTTAGATAATAGATATTTCTTGGCCACCGATTAGCCATTTCTTGGGACCGATTCCTTGGGCAATAATTACATTTCTTGGGCACCGATATTATTGATGCCCTGTTAAAGCAGGTGGGAACCTCAGACCTCAGAAGTGAGAGGTTGAAAATGTCTGCAAAACCTCCAGTCAGTTGGTCTCCACAAGTCTTGAGAACTCGACCGGGTATACCATCAGGTCCAGGCGCTTTCCGCCCATCCCCCACCCCCCAAGGATCTTCTGACATTGGTCAGTAAGAAAACGTGAACGGGAGGTTAGAAACCAACTGGTTGTCGAGCTGATCTCCCCGCCGTCCGCTGCTCCAACGATCACTGGGTCTTGCTTTCTAACCAGTAAGAGAATGGGCTACAGCGGGAAATGTGCCGCCCGCTCCCGACCTCCCGCATTTTTCCTGACAGTCAATGGTAAACAAAATAGAGAACATTGAGCTGGATTTTCTTATCCAGATATCCAAGTCCGGAAACTGATTGTCCAATTCCAACGGGTGTATGTTTTTAATTCTGCCTAATTCTGCTCCCATCACTTATGGCCGACCGTCTTTATTTATTATAAATTTATTATATAATGGAGGACGGCCAACATTTTTTGTGCCTTCCACCACAGTGATGAATGTTGTGGTGGATGTTTATGTTACATGTTGTGTCCTGTTTATGCATTTTATTATTTTGTTAACCCATCTTTATGCTTTGTATGGAACTGATTTTTAAATTATGTAAAGCACTTTGGGGTCAATGAAAATTGACTATAAATGTGCTATATAAATAAACTTATTATTATTATTATTATTATTATTATTATTATTATTATTATTATTATTATTATTATTATTTGGTGCATTTACTTCCCCATTCTGTCCTGGTGGGATTTACACTCATCTATCAGGACCAACACTTCACTCTACTGAATATTACACCAATTGTAGACCAACACTACAAAACACTTTCTTCCTCGCCTGTCCCAGCCCCTTGTTCTGATCACCATGTTTCCCACTTTTCCATTTCTTCCTTGCAGCAAATTTACTGACGGTCGCTATTGTGTTCCGGGGAAGGTGCGGACTCTCCAAATGCATCAGCCGCTACCTGTTGTCCATGGCACTCGCCGACCTCATGGTCCTGGTCGTCAACGTCACTCTCGAACTCATTGCGCCCGTGTACTTCCCAGGGTCACTCCTGGACATCACTCCAGTCTGCAGCATCATCTTCTACCTGGGTGTGGTGACCATTGACTGTTCTGTCTGGTTTACTGTTCTCTTCACCTTCGATAGGTTTATCGCTATTTGTTTCCAGAAATTTAAAGTGAAATATTGTACGGAGAAAACCGCGACTGTGATTATAACATCAGTGTGTGTGATCAGCCTTGCACTGAACGTTGGTTTTTGCTTTATATTTGAACCGGCAAAAGTAATTGACAATATACCAATGTTCTGTGTTATAAAATCCACCTTCTACACATCGCCTCTCTGGGCGGCTTATTACTGGCTGCGGGTAGCATTGACCCCGTTGGTTCCGTTTGTGCTGATCGCGCTGCTCAACGCTCTGACCATCAGACACATCACCCGGGCCAGCAGAGTCAGGAGGGAACTCCGGGGCAGCGGGAAGGGCGAGAGTCACAGTGACCCCGAGATAGAGAACCGAAGGAAATCCATCGTTTTACTGCTCGCCATCTCGGGCAGCTTCA
Source organism: Leucoraja erinaceus (assembly GCF_028641065.1). Lineage (NCBI taxonomy): Eukaryota > Metazoa > Chordata > Chondrichthyes > Rajiformes > Rajidae > Leucoraja > Leucoraja erinaceus. The sequence continues at coordinate 124,865 of NW_026575968.1, read as the reverse complement.
TCCTGCTGTGGGCCGTGAATGTGGTGCATAAAACCTGCATCACTATCACCGATGCTGTGTTCTTCCAGAAATATGTCACCAGCGTCTTCAACATCATTAGGATAACCGGATTGATGCTGCAGTCTTTGAGCTCCTGCACCAACACGGTGATTTACGCGGTGGCGCAGACCAAGTTCAGAGCTGAGATGTTGACCCTGATCAAATCACCCTATGATTTGATGCATAGTCTAACTAAACTCTGCTTAAATAAATGTGTTTGAAATTCATCTTCCGTGTACCATTGATGGTCCGGTTTACAACATCTGGCGTTGGTGAGCTAAGTACCCTGTTTTAACATAGAAACATAGAAAATAGGTGCAGGAGGAGGCCATTCGGCCCTTCGAGCAAGCACCGCCATTCATTGTGATCATGGCTGATCGGCCCCAATCAATCTCGTGCCTGCCTTCTCCCCATATCCCTTGATTCCACTAGCCCCTGGGCCTCCATCTAACTCTCTCTTAAATCCATCCAGTGATTTGGCCTCCACTGCCCTGTGTGGCAGGGAATTCCACAAATTCACAACTCTCTGGGTGAATTTTGTTCCCCTCCTCAATCTTAAATGGCCTCCCCTTCATTCAAAGACTGTTGCCCCTGGTTTTGGACTCGCCCAACATTGGGAACATGTTTCCTGCGCAGTTGCCCCTCCGTTTCCACCCTCTCAATCCACATCAATCGCCAAAACACGGCTGGCGTAGCGACGATCATCTCACTCTGCAAAGCCTATTTTCAGAACACGCAGTCTTCATGATCTAGGTGTGATAACATAACCACACGATGAGGGCAGTCTGTTTGAAATTGGCTCCATCGGCTCCGTGACGCCTTTCACAAGACTTTATGGGAGACTTTTCACTGCCTGTTGTACGTGTGTATGACTTCATTGTCCTCGTGTATCGTATCCTTTCGCTGGTTCGCACGCAAATAATTTTATTGACTCTCGCTAATCTTTGACAATGGGAAACCAATACGAATACCTGTTGTCCGAGTGTCTGTTCATCGGATAAATAAACGAGAGATTGAATGAACGATGTTATAGAGTCAAAGAGTGATATAGCGTGGAAACAGTACGTCCTGCCAAACTTGCCCACAACGCCCAACTTAGCTACGCTAGTCCCACCTGCCCGCGTTTGGTCCATATCCCTCCAAACCTGTCCAATCCATGCAGCTGTGTTCATGAAGGAATTGCAGATGCTGGAAGATCGAAGGTACACATAATTGCTGGAGAAACTCAGCGGGTGCAGCAGCATCTATGGAGCGAAGGAAATAGGCGATGTTTCGGGCCGAAACCCTTCTTCAGACAGTCCATGCAGCTGTCTGTTTCTTAAACATTGGGATATTCCCAGCCTCAACTATCTCCCCTGGCAGCTGTTTCCATACACCCACCACCCGTTGCGTCAACCTGAAACATTAGCCGTTTCTCTTCCCACAGTTATGTTAGCGAGACTGATGAGCACGTTGCTGTTACTGGCACTTTGCTGTGTAATGAAAGATAAAGTTGCATTTACATTAAAAAATCAATTAAAAAATATATAGTTGTTTCAATTTTGGCCACAATAACATTTAAACATGTCCATTGAGCAACTTGCACATCCCATCTCTGTTCACCTACATCCTGTATTTCTTCAATGATTTCGCCCCAGCAACTCCCTGGACTGTGAATGCCAAAGAACTTCAATTCTGTCAGAAAAGATAGTCCTCGTCAACCTGCTCTTAAGCATTAGTGTTGGTTTATTATTGCCACGTGTAACCGGATACAGTGAACAACTTTGTTTCATGTGCTATTCAGTCAATGCAAACCTTTCATGTACACATCAAATCATACACAAGTACAAATAGGACATGCACATAGGACTCCTCTGTAAAGCTTCTAAAGTTTGCGGACGACACAACCCTGATTGGACTGATCCAGGATGGGGAGGAATCTGTCTGCAGACAGGAAGTGGCACTGCTGGCGTCCTGGTGCCTTTGTAACAGCCTGGAGTTCAATGCTCTTAACTATGCTCTCGAGTTGCGGATAATACAAAAAATAGAAGAAAACATCTCAGCGTCGTGCCGGTCCCTTTCTATCGGAATCCTTTAATGTTTTGATAATATTACCTCCCATTCTTCTAAACGACAATGACGCCTGAAACACGCGACTTTTCTCAACTCGTCAACCTCCCACCCAGAAAATAAGAGTATTGTTATTCTCTTCTCAGTTTCCAAATCAAGTATGTTATGAAATATTGTTGATTAAACCACATCCATTCTCATAGTGCACTAAATGAGGCAAAAATCCATTAGGGTCAACAGGTGGCGAAACACAGCCACTATTTGTAGCAAAACTGCTAGATAAGAAAATAGCGGGTGGTCGATGATATATCCTCGCATCCAAAAGGAAATAGCGCAGGGACAGGAAGGAAAGTCTGTATACGTAGTGTGACATCTCTATCTAACGGAGGTCCCTCGTTGTCCACAGCCTGATTTGATGTTGGGAAGAAGTTGATGGAATGTAACATTTAACATGCTTTGAGACACTGTTTGTGATTCATTGTATGTCACTATCGTGGAGGCAGTTTCATTGTACTTTCATATGAACTGGAATTAAAGTAACTCATAAAACTCAATTTTTTTAAAAGGCTGAAGAATGAGTGAGTACTTTATGTACTTCCAATTCCCACGTTGACCTTTCTGTCCTATATCTCCTCCATTGTCAGAATGAGGCCCAACGCAAATTGAAGGAACAGCATCTCATATTTCGCTTGGGCAGCTTACAACCCTGTGGCATGAATATTGATTCTTTCATCTTGAAATAACCCCTGCACTACCTCTCTCTCCATCCTTCCCCACCAAAGTAGCACCAGGTTCTCGTTCTCACCTAGCAAACAACTAAAAATGGCATGTTTCCGTTATCACTACATGTTTGCATATTTTTCATTAATTTGTTCTGATCTCTCTACTTCACTGTATATATCGTTCATTTCCCTTTTCCCCTGACTCAGATGAAATAGCCCCTGACTACAGAAGGTCCCCCTCACCTCCTTTCTAAAAGAACATTACATTCTGAGTGTGACCACTGGTCCTAGACTCTCCCATCAGCGGAAACTTCCTCTCCAAACCCACTCTATCTATACCTTTCACTATTCGGTAAGTTTCAATGAGGTCCCCCTTCAATCTATTAAACTCCAACGAGTGGAGGTCCAGTAATGTCAAGCACTCATCAAACTCACTCATTCCTACATCCCACCTTGGGAATGGTTATCCCTCATTTATCATTCTAGTTTCTTACCGCTGAATTACATCAGCTTTTTGTGACTATCTTCAGTGTAAACCAGCATCTGCAGTTCCTTCCAAACCACTTTCCTACACCTCTGATTAGTTCAGCTTCTTCTTCTCATGGAGATGTACAGCATGGAAACAGGTCCTTCGGCCCAACTCGTCCGTGCCAAGCAAAGTGCCCCACCTGGGATAGTGCCATTTACATATGCCTGCATAACTCTCTAATAATTCTCTATCCATCTACCTGTCCAAATGCTAAAAACAGAAAGGAAATATGGAAATCGGGCCGGCACGGTGTCACAGCGGTAGAGTTGCTGCCTTACAGCACCATTGACCTGGGTTCGTTCCTGATCAAGTTTGTACGTTCTCCCCGTGACCTGCGTGGGTTTTCTCCAGGTCCTCCAGTTTCCTCCCCCACTCCAAAGATGTGCAGGTTTGTAGGTTAATTGGCTCCTCGAAGACGAAGGAAATCATCGTTGACTTCAGGAAGACCAAGGTGGCAGACATACCCCCATCCACATAAACGGGACTGAGGTGGAGCGCGTCTCCAACTACAAATTCCCCGGGGTACACATCTCAGACGATCTGTCCTGGTCCCTCAATACCACCAAACTGATCAAAAAGGCGCAGCAGCACATCTACTTTCTGAGAAGGCTTAAGAAAGCTCACCTGTCCCCCCAGATCCCGTCCAACTTCTACCGTTGTACCATCGAAAGCATCCTGACCACCTGTCTTACGGTATGGTACAGTAGCTGCACCACAGCTGACAGGAAGGCACTGGAACGGGTGGTGAAAACCGCTCAGCACATCATCGGTGCCCCGCTCCCTGCCATGGATGCCCTCCTCCACAAACGGTGTCTGAGACGGGCCGGGGAAATCATGAAGGACCCCTCTCACCCTAACCATGTACTATTTGCCCTCCTCCCATCAGGGAGGCGGTACAGGAGCCTCAGGTCTCGCACCAGCAGGCTGAGGAACAGGTTTTTTCAATAACACCATTACACTGCTGAACTCATAGTCCCGACGCTAGCTATCTTTCACACTCTCCCATCTGAGGTACAGGAGCATTAGCTGCAAAACCAGCAGGATGCTCCTCAGCTTCTTCCCACAGGCTATAAGACTGTTAAATGGACTTTGCCCCCTGCCAAGTATCGTGCACAAACCTCCACACTGCAGCAGAGCCACTGTTGTGCCGCTGCCGGTCGGAACGGCTGTTGAATGTTTAGTAGAGTGTTAAATTTGTTTCATGACATGTATTTTTTAATTTTAATTCCTATTTATTTTTTAATGCAAACTGAATGGACACTGGTTGAGCAACGTTTTTTTGTGTATGTGAATACTCAGGAAATGACAATAAAGATTTATAATTACAATTACAATTACAATCTGTATACATTTATTTGCCTATGTACCAGTTTAATTCATCCACAGTGCACACATTGTTGAAGCAGTATTTTTTATCTCCACTATCTTGCACTCTGACCAGACGTTAAACTGCATTTTGTTGTCCCTGTACTCGTATTTGTGCAATGACAATAAAGTTGAATCAAATCAAATCAAATCAAATCCTCCTCGGGCAGCTCGTTCCATACATCCACTACCGTATGTATGCAAAAGTTACCATCAGGTTTCTATTAACTCTACCCACCCCCCCCCCCCCCCCCCCCCCCCCCCCCCCCCCCCCCCCCCCCCCCCCCCCCCTTCACTTCACTTTAAACCCTATGCCCCCTGGATCTGAATTCGCTTTCTCCCAGGCAAGAGACTCTGTGCGTCCATCTGACTTATTCCTCTCATGACTTTGTACACCTCTAAAAGATCACCGCTCATCCACCTGCGCTCCAGGCAATAGAGTCCTAGCCTACACAACCTCTAGCTTTAGCTCAGACCCTCTACTCCTGGCAACATCCTCGTAAATCTTCTCTGCACCCTTTCCAACTTGTCAACAGCTATCTATATTACTAAAAGTCTGATCTTTGATTTAAATCTTTTTATTTGAATTTCACAGCAATCTGCATACATACAACGATAACAGACAGACAGTCAAGGCATAATTGTGCAACAGTATGTAAGCGACCCTCAAAGCCCTTACCCTTACCCACCTTCAACCCACCCGAATCAGGTCGGAGCCAAACGGGGACAAACAACACGCACATACATACACATCCACACTAATATGGTAAGATACACGAAACAAAAAGCACTTAAATAAATAAACAAGTAAATAAATAAAATAAATAGATAAATAAATAGATAAATAAAGGGGGTCACTGATAACAGTAAAATAAGTAAGTAATTAAATAAATAAGTGTGGGGGGGGGGGGGGGGGTTAAGGGGAGAGCAGCTGCAGTAGAGCAGAACAACGGTGGAGAGCACACAGTCCTCTTCCGAGTCTGGGGACAAGTTCAGAGAGTTAACAAGTTCCAAGAAAGGGTTCCATGTATCTAGGAATGTCTTGGTAGAGCCTTTGAGAGAGAACCTAAGTTTTTCAAGCTTTAAATTGTAAAGCACCTCCTTCATCCAGCGGGCGTGTGTCGGGGGACAGGTGAGCCTCCAGTTAAGCAAGATCAGTCTCCGGGCTAACAAGGTTGTAAAAGCTAGGACCCGTTTCACCGCAACAGAGAGGTTGGTGTTGGGACGGGTACCGAAAATGGCTGACAGTGGGTTTGGAGGAATAGTCTGGCCGTAGGCTCTGCTTATCAAGTCGAAAGCACTCCTCCAAAAGTCTGATCTTGACCGCTTTTGGTCCACTTTGCTGCGATTTCCGAGAGAACGCCGCCACCTACGGCCGTCAATTTTAGCCACCTCGATCAGAGCCCACGTCTACCTTCCTGGACCAGAGTATTTTTCCCATCGATGAAAAATCAGAGAGAAATTAATGTTTTAAAAAAAATCACCATTCTCTCTGCTGCCCCTGCTAGAAGGAGGGGAGGGAATATAAAACCACTTCCTGGTGTGCCTCAATCAGTCTCTGCAAGATGAAGGTCACTCTGAGCACTGAATGACACTGAACAAATGTCTACACAACTGTGAGTACCCTTAATGTGGTTTGAAAATGAAAATATGGTTAGTTTGAAGTAAAAAGGCACTGCCTGCAAATGGTTGTTTGGGGGGTTTGGGTTGAAGTAAAAAGGCTCTCTCTCTCTCTCTCTCTCTCTCTCTCTCTCTCTCTCTCTCTCTCCTCCTCCTCTCTCTCCCCACCTCTCTCTTTCTCTCTCTCTCCCCTGTCTCTCTCCCTTTCTCTCTCTCCCCTCCTCTCTCTCCACACCCCCCCCCTCCTCTCCCCCTGTCCCCCTCTTCCCCCGCTCCCTCTCCCTTCTCCCCTATCTCCTCTCCCCCCTTCTCTCTTCTCCCCCCCTCTACTTGGTCTAAATCTCTGTTCTTGACCGCTTTTGGCCGACTGTGCTGCGATTTCCGAGAGAACGCCGCCACCTACGGCTGTCATTTTTGGCCACCTCACTCAGAAAAATGACAAAGATATTACTGTTTTTACAAAGTTCCCCATTCTCTCTGCTGCCCCCGCTGGCATCAGGGGGGAGGGAGGGACTATAAAACCCGGAAGTGTCCTGCCTCAGTCACTCTCTGCCGGACCCACGAAGGGAAAGGGTCACGGCTCTCTGAGCTGCGGCTCTACTCCATGGTGTGTCCCCTCCATGTGCTTTTTCAGCCAATTGATATGTATGTTGTTCACCATGGTCTGAAGTTACTTGGCATTTTAGTATTTGTTGTAAAGAGTTTGCAAATTTGTCTCTATTGTCTTTGAAATGAATGTTTATAGAAAATAAAATGCATTTGCAAATTTGTCTCTATTGTCTTTGAAATGAATGTTTATAGAAAATAAAATACATTTGTTGTAAAGAGTTTGCAAATTTGTTTCTCTTGGGTTTTAAAATGGTTGCAACCGTTTTCAGATGGATAAAGCATGAATAAACGTTTTTATTTGATCAGAACTGTGTTTAAGTTTAAAATTGGCGCTGATTTTGTGATTTTGGCTGGGTTGCACGATGGCGTCGATGACGTCATTTCCGGTTATCGGTAAGATGCGTCGATTATGTAATTTCCGGTTATCGGTAAGATGGCGTCGATGGCGTAATTTCCGGTTGGAGGCAAGATGGCGCTGCCTGCAGAAGACACACAGAGTTGGAGGCGCTGCTGACTGCTTTCTCTATGGTAAGTGTGTGTTTGTTGGACGTTATTTAAAAGCAACATTTTGTGTCAGCAACAGCAGCCAAAAATATTGGGAAAACACTACTGGGCTGTGTGAGGAATGCCATCAACCAGAAACAGTTCAGCGTGCCCTAGTTGCATGTAGGAGATATGAGACAGAAAGAGGATTTATGATCATTGAAATGAGGAAAATTGGATTGACAGAAATATCAGTAAAGAACATTCTAGAGTGTGGAGGGAAAGGAAAAGGGATAAAGTTGTTGTTTGATTTCTTGAGGGCCTCTGGGCTTATAAAAAGGATCTAATATAAAGACATGAGCATTGTGGAATGAAGCCAGAAGGTGGCAGCAACTCAACGTTGCGGATGCCGGCTGCCGTAAAACTCCAAAGAAGAAGAAGAAGCAACAGCAGCCTCTACAGCAGGCTTTAAACGTTTGAATCGTTTGTTTTATAAACTGTCTGTTTACCATGTTCTGAAGTTACTTGGCATTTTAGTATTGGCAGCCTGTGTGTCTGTGTTTTCTTAAGGAAATTTTGGTTGTAAAGAGTTTGTAAATTTGTTTCTGTTGGCTGTTTAAAATACATGTTTACAGAAAAGAAAATATATGTTGTAAAGAGTTGGTAAATTTGTTTCTGTTGGCTGTTTAAAGTAAATGTTTACCGAAAATAAAATGTATTTGTTGTAAATAGTTTCTACAGTATCTACAGCAGGCTTTAAAGATTCGTCTCACATTGTATGTTCAACAAGTTCTGAAGTTACTTGGCATTTTAGTTGTATGTGTGTGAATGTCTATGTGTGTGTGTGAATGTATTTGTTTGAATATGTGTGAATATGTGCGTGTGTGAATATGTGTGTGTGTGAATGAATATGTGTGTGTGAGGCTGAATGTGTGTGTGAATGAGTCTGTGTGTGTGCATGTTTGAGAATGTGCATGTTAATGAGTCTGTGTGTGTGAGAATGTGTATGCGAATGAGTGTGTATGTGTGTGTGTAAATGAGTGTGCGTGCGAATGAGTGTGTATGTGTGTGTGTAAATGAGTCTGTGTGTGTATATGAATGAGTCTGTGTGTGTGTGTGTGAATGAGTGTGCGAATGAGTGTATGTGTGTTTATGTGCTAATGAGTCTGTGTGTGAATGAGTATGTGTGTGTGTATATGTGTGGGTGAATGAGTGTGTGTGTCTGTGTGTATGTGTGAATGAGTCTGTGTGTGAGTCTGTTTGTGTGAGGTGTAGGGTGCATGTGATGAATGTGTGTGTGAATATGTGTGTATGTTTGTGAATATGTGTGTGTGTGTGTGTGAGGGTGTCTGTATGTGAATATGTGTGAATGTGTATATGTGTGTGTGAGACTGTGAATATGTGCGTGTGTGAATGTGTGTGTGAATATGGGTGTGTGTGTGACCATGTGTGTGTGTGCGAATGAGTCTGAATGTGTGTGTGTGTAAATGAGTGTGTGTGTGAATGAGTGTGTGAATGAATCTGTGTGAGTGTGAATGAGTCTGTGTGTGAGTGTGAATGAGTCTATGTGTGTGCGAGAATGTGTGTGTGAATGAGTCTGTGTGTGTGTGTGACTGTGTGAGAATGAGTCTGTGTGTGTGTGAATGAGTCTGTGTGTGTATATGTGTGAATATGTCTGTGTGTATGAGTCTGTGTGTGTATATGAGACTGTGTGTGTATGTGTGTGTATATGAGTCTGTGTGCATATGAGTGTGTGTCTATGTGTGTGTCTATGAGTGTGTGTCTATGAGTCTGTGTGTCTATGAGTCTGTGTGTCTATGAGTCTGTATGTGTATGAGTGTGTGTGAATGAGTCACTTGTGTGTGTGAATGAGTCTGTGTGTGTGAATGAGTCTGTGTGTGTGTGAATGAGTTTGTATGTGTATGAATAAGCCTGTGCGTGAGTGTGAATGTGTGTGTGAATGTGTGTGTGTGAATATGTGTGTGTGAATGAGTCTGTGTGTGTGTGTGTGTGTCAGAATGTGTGTGTGATTGAGTCTGTATGTGTGTGTGCCAATGAGTGTGTGTGTGTGTGAATGAGTATGTGTGTGAGTGTTTGTGTGTGTGTGAGTCTGTGTGAGGTGTAGGGTGTGTGTGATGAATGTGTGTGTGAATATGTGTGTACATATATATATATATGTGTGTGTGTGCGTGTGTGTGTGTGTGTGAATGTATATATGTGTGTGTGAATTTGTGTGTGACTGTGAATATGTGCGTGCGTGAATGTGTGTGTGTGAATACGGGTGTGTGTGTGACCATGTGTGTGTGTGTGTGTGAATGAGTCCGTTTGTGTGCGCGTGTGTGAGAATCTCTGTGAATGAGTCTGTGTGTGAGAATGTGTGTGCGAATGAGTCTGAATGTGTGTGTGTAAATGAGTGTGTGTGAATGAGTTTGTGTGTGTGAATGAATCTGTGTGCGAGTGTGAATGAGTTTGTGTGTGAATGAGTCTGTGTGTGTGAGAATGTGTGTGCGAATGAGTGTGTGTGTGTATATGAGTGTGTGTATGTGAGTGTGTGTATATGAGTGTGTGTATGTGTCTGTGTGTTTATGAGTGTGTGTGTGTATATGAGTGTGTGTATATGAGTCTGTGTGTATATGAGTCTGTGTGTATATGAGTCTGTGTGTCTGTGTCTATGAGCCTGTGTGTCTGAGTCTGCGTGTGCATGAGTCTGCATGTGAATGTGTCTGTTTGTGTGTGAATGAGTCTGTGTGTGTGTGAATGAGTCTGTGTGTGTGTGAATGAGTCTGTGTATGTGTGAATGTATATATATATATATATATATATATATGAGTGTGTATGTGAATGAGTCTGTGTGTGTGAATGAGTCTGTGTGTGTGTGTGTGTGAATGAGTCTGTGTGTGTGAGTCTGAGGTGGAGGGTGTGTGTGATCAATAAATAATACAAATAATATAGTGTTATGTTGTTCAGAGCTTACTTGTTATGTTTAATAGCGTGATGGCTGTCAGGAAGAAGCTGTTCCTCAATGTAGCTGTTACAGTTTTCAGTTTACAACAGTCGGACGTGACTCCAGAGGTTGGGCATCAGTCAGTCCACAAGCCGTGAGAGTCAGTCAGTCAGTCCAAAGGCCATGAGTTAATCCCAAGGCATGAGTGAGTCCAGAGGTCATCAGTAAATCACTCAACCCCCCCCCCACTGACATCCCCACCTCAAGACTCTGCCCTCCGCCTGGCTATAGGAAGTACCACCTTCTGAAGCCGTCCACATCCCCTGCATGAGGACACCCCCCCCACCCCCCTCTTCTCATCAGCTCTTGGGAACCCCTGCCTGAAGCTGTGTATGTGTGTAAATATGTATGTATGAATGTGTGTGTGTATATGTGTGAAAGTATATGTGTGTGTGTATGTGTGTGTGAATATGTGCTTGTGACTGTGAATATGTGCATGTGACTGTGTGAATATGTGCGTGTGTGACCATTTATGTGTGTGAGAATGTGTGTGTGAATGAGTTTGTGTGTGTGCGCGTGTGAGAATGTGTGTGCGAATGAGTCTGTGTATGTGTAAATGAGTGTGTGGGTGAATGAGTGTGTGTGAGTGTGAGTGTGTGTGTGTGTGTGTGTGTGTGTGTGTGTGTGTGTGTGTGTGTGTGTGTGTGTGTGTGTGAATGAGTCTTTCGTAGTTCAGAGCTTATGTAACAGGTATAGCTTGGACCCAATAGCAGCACAGAGTCTGTGTATCCAACTGAAGGACGTCGGACCGCAGGGCAGAAACCACAAACAGGCGATCAGGAGGGCATGCGCTGGGTCCCGGCTGGTTCTCCAAGGCCGCCCTGACCTTCTCCTCCACTTCCCAGGTGAGGGAGGCAACCCTGTGCGAGGACGGGAGGATGATCTTGGGGCCAGAGGCAGGCTCCTCCTTCGCCAAGAACTGCCGAGAGAGGGCAACCGGGCTTCACGTTGCGGGACCCAGGTCGGTAGGAGAGGGAGAAGTTGAAGCGGGTGAGGAAGAGAGACCAGCGGGCCCGACGAGAGTTGAGCCTCTTGGCTGACTGGAGGTATTCAAGGTTCTTGTGGTCAGTCCAAACCAAGAAAGGCTGCTCGGTTCCCTCCAACCAGTGACGCCATTCCTCCAACGCCAACTTAACCGCCAACAGTTGCCAATGTCATAATTCCTCTCAGCAGGGGTCAGGCGTCGGGAGAAGAAGGCGCATGGATTCTGGTCCCTGGCAGCCCGCTGGGACAGAACAGCTCCCACCCCCACGTCGGAGGCGTCCATCTCCACCACGAACTGTCTCTCCGAGTCCAGAACTTGGAGGATGGGGGCCGATGTAAACCGTGTCTTGAGTGTCTGAAAAGCTTCGTCGGCTGCGGCAGACCACCGGAACGGAACCTTGGAGGAGGTGAGTGCCGTGAGGGGTGTGACCACAGTACTGTAGCCACGGATGAACCGTCGGGAAAAATTGGCAAACCCCAGGAACTTTTGGAGCTGCTTGCGGGAGTCAGGATCAGGCCAGGTGATGACAGCAGAGACCTTGGCGGGGTCCATCTTGATGTTCCCTTGGCCAACGATGTATCCTAGGAAGGAGACTGACGGGGAGTGAAACTCGCACTTCTCAGCTTTAACGAAGAGCGAGTTCTCCAGGAGCCGATGTAGAACTGCCTGGACATGGTGTACGTGTTCCTCCTTGGTCCGTGAAGAGATGATGTCATCAATATAGACGAACACGTACTTGTTCAACATGTCTCTGAGAACGTCATTGACCAGAGCCTGGAAGACGGCCGGCATCACCAGTTATTCATAATGTCCCGTCGGAGTGTTGAAGGCGGTCTTCCACTCATCTCCCTCTTTGATGCGGACCAAGTGGTAGGCGTTGCGTAGATCCAACTTCGAAAAGATGGTGGCCCCCTCCAGGAGCTCGAAAGCAGAGGTGATGAGTGGGAGAGGGTAGCGATTCTTCACCGAGGTGCCATTGAGCCCCCGGTAATCTATGCAGGGATGCAGAGATTTGTCCTTCTTCTCCATGAAGAAGAGCCCAGCCCCAGCAGGAGACGAGGAGGGACGGATGAGACCAGCAGCCAAGGAGTCGTTTATGTATTTCTCCATGGCGCCTCTCTCAGGGGTGAACAGGGAGTAAAGGCGACCCCTAGGAGGAGCGGAACCAGGCAGGAGGTCTATGGCACAGTCATAGGGCCGATGAGGAGGAAGGGAGGTGGCCCTAGACTTGCTAAAAACCTCCCCAAAGTCATGGTACTCGGCTGGGACCCCCCGTCAGATCTGGAGCATTTCGTTGTCTCTGTACTGTACACTGACAATGACAATTAAAATTGAATCTGAATCTGAGCAGCACTGGAGCAGGTGGCCGGTTGAGGAGGCTGACGGACTAGTTCCATGTCCATAAGATTAATGTCACAACCAGAGTCTATGAAGGTGGCGAGTGTGTGAGAACCATCAGACAACAGCAGACGGGTATGACAAAGAGGGCGTCGGGCAGAGGAAAGTTCAGAGGTTCGACTCAACAGTAATTCGTCAGCCATGATCATATTGAATGGCGGTGCAGGCTCGAAGGGCCGAATGGCCTACTCCTGCACCTAATTTCTATGTTTACTGGCGAGTCTGGCCTTTTACTGGACACTTGGAGACCCGCCAGGCCACAGTAGAGACAGAGGTTCCCCCGACGCCAACATTCCCGTTTCTCAGGGGTGAGACTGGTGCAACCCACCTGCATGGGTTCGGGTTGCCTCGACGAGGGTAGTCCAGTCTCCGGAGGAAAACGAGCTTGGGTGGATAGCTGGCGGACCGCCTGTCCCTGTCGCCTCTCCCGACGTCTCGCCAGGATGTGTCGGTCCAGAAGGGTGGTTAGCTCGATAAGCCCATCCAGAGAAGAAGGAAGGTCGTGGGACACCAACTCATCCTTGATATAGTCATTCAAGCCCAGCAAGAAAGCGTCACACTGAGCAGGGGCGTTCCAATCACTCTGACGGGCCCTGGTGCAAAAGTCGATGGCGAAGTCAGTGACGCTCTGGTTCCCGTGGCTCAACCCCACCAGACCTCCCGCAACATCCGGACCCATCGAAACCTCACCGAACACCTTGCGAAGCTCCGCGGCGAAGGCCTGGAAAGAGGAGCAAGCCGGCGTGCATCGCTCCCGTTCAGCCGTTCCCCACCGCCGAGCTCTGCCAGTCAGGTGATTAATGGTAAACGTCACTCTCGCCGCTTCCTGGGTGAAGGTGTAGGGCGAAGAGAATGGAACAGTTCGTGATGAATGGGTTGCAGCCCTCCGGGTCTCCAGCGTAGCGCTCCGTGGTTCCCACCCGGGGCTCAGGTGATGGTCCTGGCGGACCGGGAGCTGGTGCTGTCAGAGCCGGAGGCGAAGCCTGGGGTGTAGCCTGGGCAAGGGTGGTCGTCAGCTGTTGGACCTGGGTGCCTAGTGCAACCAATGCCTGCTCTTGGCGTGACACAGCCTGTCGAACCTCGGAGTTGGAAGCAGTGAGCATAGCTTCGTGCTGCAGGAGCGTGTGGTCAATCCTCTCGAAGCGGTTTGACAGAGACGTTGTGTGCGTTGAGTCCATTGTTAGCCAGATTGTACTGTAACGGGTATAGCTTGGACCCAATAGCAGCACAGAATCAGGCAGGTATAATCGGTAATGAACTTTATTACAATACTGTAACACAGAGTAGAAACACAGGAATGGGTACACCGTACTCACACAGAGGCTCAGGATTGAGCGAGGGTTCCGAAGAGGGGCAGGCAGGAGACGTATTCGGGGTAGTGGAAGATCCGGTAACCAGGAGATCCAACACACGATGCAAACAAACCAGCGAGGGACAGATGAAAGGAGAGTCAAAGCCAGGCAGGAAGTCGAGGAGCTGTTGCAGGGATACACCAAACAGCCCAGGAGAGAGGCAGACAGAAACCAGGAGGTACGGGACGAAGGCCGTGGTCGGGGACAGAAGGCTGAGGTGATATCCGGGGAGACGACAGGACGGAATGGTCAGGGGCAGGCAGGTTCGAATCCGTGTAGACAGTCGGGAAATCGCTGGAGTGTCTTGCATGAATGCTGAGAACAATCTGGCATTGTGTGAACAGTGAGGAGAGACTATATACCGGGTTAATAGGTGATCAGAGGAAACTGAGTGCAGCAGGTGAGGAGAGTTGGGCTGATGAGAGGGGAGTGGCAGGCGAGGAGAAGGATGGACCGGTGGAAAGTACTGGGAGGTGAAGTGGACGAGAATGAGGAGAGGGCAGACTGTGACAGCTTATTTGTTATGTTTAATAGCGTGATGGCTGTCAGGAAGAAGCTGTTTCTCAATGTAAATGTTACAGTTTTCAGTTTACAAAAGTCGGACGTGACTCCAGAAGTCGGGCATCAGTCAGTCCACAAGCCGTGAGAGTCAGTCAGTCCAAAGGCCATGAGTTAATCCCAAGGCAGTGAGTGAGTCCACAGGTCATGAGTAAATCGCTCACCAACCCCCCCCCCTCCTCAAATGACATCCCCCACCTCAAGATGCTGTCCTCCGCCTGGCTATAGGATGCACCCCCTATTGAATCCGCCCACATCCCCTGCATGAGGACACCCCCTTCTCCCTTCTCATCAGCTCACGAGAGCCCTTGCCTGAAGCTGTGCCTCTCCATTGGCTGCACGACATTTGCCACCCCCACCCCACCCTGACAGCCCCCACCTCGAAACATTGTTTTGCACAAAATCTTCAAGTGTGTATTAACAACTGAAATTGTCTTTAGGCTGCTTTTTCAACACCATGTCAGGAAAAGTTAGAGGTCAAGGTGATGTGGCTTCTGCTGTGGTATCCTCTGGGATAGTAGCTACATTAATGCCTGGTGGAAGAACTACACATTCTCGTCTCAAGATACCCATCCAAGTGGCCGAGAATACATTGTGCGAAGTAAGACGGCACATTTCATGAGACAAGTGAGTCATTGTTTGGGATGAATGTCCAATGATTAGGAGAGAAAGCTTTGAAGCGGTGGACAGAACTCTTCCAGATGTCTTCAGCAACACTAAGCCTTTTGGTTGAAAGATGAAGGGAAATGTCAAAGGTTTCCTGAAGGATGGTAACATCGACCAGGAATGTTGTCGTTAACAGCGTGCTTTGTTGAATGATGACTTCTGAGATAAATTCTCAGATTTTCTTTCGTAAAATTTGACGGCTGACTTTCTCTATATTAAAATTGTCTCTTTTTATCATCAGGAAATAGTCACCATGAGGCAGTGAGCAGCAGAACACAACCAGAGGCACAACAAGAAATAACTTTAATAATTCTCATGCTTAACATTTAAATTGTTCTTATATTTTAAGTCATTCACATTTTAAACTTTAATAAATCCTTTTTGCACTTTTGATGCCTGTGTGTTCTTCATCACAATGGGAAGCTAATAGGCAGGAATGGCTGCTCTGTGGGAGAGCCACTAAGAGTGCATGGGGGGAGGTTGTGGGGAGATGCACTGAATGTGTGGGTGGGAGGGGAATGGCAAGGAGCAGAGTGGGGGGGGGGGGGGTGAAGGTAGTGGGGGTGAAGGTAGGGGGGGGGGGTGAAGGTAGTGGGGGTGAAGGTAGGTGGGGTAACTAAATGAACTGCCAGCCCACCAGCCATGAGTGACTGCACTCCCAGCCCACCAGCCGTAAGTGACTGAACTGTCAGCCCAATAATCCATTCAGTCCACCCTATTCCCCTTCTCTCTTAGTCTGTCAACTGTTTTGTGCAAAATATCTGGCAGTTTCTCAGCCGCCAGCCTACCAGGTCCGAGTGATTGTACTGCTAGGCCTCAGTGACTGAGCTGCCAGCCCAAAAATCCATTTGGCCCACAAACTCCATACTAGCCCTCTGGAAACCAGTACCTTCGGCCCACAGCATTCATACTAGTGCAAAAGAAAATGGGCCAAACGCTGGTAGGTGGGACAAGTGTAGCTGGGGCATGTTGGCCAGTGTGGGCAGATTGGGCCGAAAGGCCAGTTTCCATGCTGTATGACGCTATGACTCCATCAGCTTGAGGTCTTGTTTACTTGTTCAGCCGGGCAACAAGGATATTAGGGACTATTCGAAGAGACTCTAGGAATTCAAGCAAAACTCCTAACCATAATTTCTCCCTCAACAAAGGAACACTTGTCACATTGGATGTTAGTGGAGCATCGCTGCAGTTTACTCATTGGGCGGCACGGTGTCTCAGCGGCAGAATTGTTGCCTCACAGCGGCAGAGACCCAGGTTCAATACTGACTACAGGTGCTCTCTGTACGGAGGTTGTACTTTCTCCCCGTGTTACCTGCATGCCTTTTCTCCCACATTCCAATGACGTACAGGTTTGCAGGTTAATTGGCTTGGCAACAATGTAAAATTGTCCCTAGTTTGTGTGGGATAGTGTTAGAGTGCGGGAATTGCTGGTCTGGATGGACTCGGTGGGCTGAAGGGCTTGTTTCGGCACTGCATCTCTAAACTAAACTAAGACAATTTAATTCAAGTGAATCACTGTGGTAGCCTAAGGCTAGATCTGGTAGCGGGTACAAAAATGTTTGCTCATTATGCGCCGGTTTCCTCCCACACTCCAAAGACGTGCGGGTTTGTCGGTTAATTGGCTTGGTATAAATGAAAATTGTCCCTAGTGAATGAAGGCTAGTGTTAATGTGCGGAGATCACCGGTCGATGCGGACTCGGTGGGCCGAAGGGCCTCTTTCCACACTAGTTTCATGGCTAGTCTTGCCACTTCCCTCCAACCATGTTTCTTTCATGCTGATGATATCCCTGTTCCATGGACTAATTCGTGACCTGACTTCACCTACCTTTCATGGCAGGTTTCATGCATTAAATCCCTACAGTTCTATCATATATTCATCTTATCCTGTCTTGCCGCTGCCTATCCCATCTGCTAAGCCTGTTCAGTTTAACACTTCTACAGATGAACCAAGGAAAGCATTTGATCAGGATGCATCACAGCTTGGTTTGGGAACACCTACATCCAAGACCGCAAGAAATTGCAGCGAATTGTGGAAACAACCCAGGCCATCACACAAACCAACCTCCCTTCCATTGACTCCACTTGTCTGCAGTTGTATAGGGCCCTAGTGAGACCACAACTGGAGTATTGTGTGCAGTTGTGGTCCCATCATTTGAGGAAGGACATTCTTGCTATTGAGGGAGTGCAGCATAGTTTTACAAGGTTAATTCCCGGGATGGCGGGACTGTCATATGCTGAGAGAATGGAGCAGCTGGGCTTGTATACTCTGGAGTTTAAAAGGATAAGAGGGGATCTTATTGAAACATATAAGGTTATTAAGGGTTTGGACACGCTAGAGGCAGGAAACGGGTTCCCTATGTTGGGGGAGTCCAGAACCAGGGGCCACAGTTAAAGAATAAGGGGTCAGCCATTTAGAACAGAGATGAGGAAACACTTTTTCACACAGAGAGTTGTGAGTCTGTGGAATTCTCTGCCTCAGAGGGCAGTGGAGGCCGGTTCTCTGGATACTTTCAAGAGAGAGCTGGATAGGGCTCTTAAAGATAGCGGAGTCAGGGGACATGGGGAGAAGGCAGGAACGGGGTACTGATTGGGGATGATCAGCCATGATCACATTGAATGGCGGTGTTGGCTCGAAGGGACAAATGGCCTACTGCAGCACCTATTGTTTATTGTCTATTTTTCACACAGTGGTGAATCTCATGAACTTTCTGCCACAGAAGGTAGTTGAGACCAGTTCATTGGCTATATTTAAGAGGGAGTTAGATGTGGCCCTTGTAGGTAAAGGGATCAAGGGAGTATGGAGAGAAGGCAGGTACAGGATACTGAGTTGGATGATCAGCCATGATCATATTGAATGGCGGTATAGGCTCGAAGGGCCGAATGGCCTACTCCTGCACCTATTTTCTATGTATATGTCTATTGTCTATTGTCATTTACACCTCATGCTGCCTTGCGAAGGCCAGCAGCATAATCAAGGATGAGTCGCCCCATGCCACTCCCTCTTTTCCCCTCTCCCATCGGGCAAAAGGCATAGAAATGTGAAAACGCACACCTCCAGATTCAGGGACAGTTTCTTCCCAGCTGTTATCAGGCAACTGGATCATCCTATTTCTCCAGCCAGTCTGATTGTCCTGCTGATTAAATTTTACAATGTACGCCTCGTTGTCAGCTTCCCCTCAGCTAACAATGATCCATTCTACATGTTCCTTGAATTTCGTCCCGTTTGAACTTTTGTTTTCACATCTTACTCGTCCCTCTCCCCTGACTCTCAACCTGAAGAAAGGTCTCGACCCGAAAACATCACCCATTCCTTCTATCCAGTGATGCTGCTTGTCCCGCTGGGTTACTCCAGCAATTTGTGCCTATCCCCTGGTTCTTGATTCCCCTACTCAGGCTGCATGTTACTATCTAATACTGTCTAATAACAGTTTTATAAAAGGTGAAAACCAGTTGTTGCCTTGGCCTGGTGCTATTGTTACTTTCAATATAAAATCATGAGAGGAATAGATCGGGTAGACGCACAAATTCAGTAGGTGAATCGAGGACCAGAGGACACAAGTTTAAGGTGAAGGGAAAAAGAATTAATAGAAATCTGAGGGGTAACGTTTTCACACAAAGGGTGGTGGGTGTATGGAACTGCCAGAGGAGGTAGTTGCCAGAGGAGGTAGTTGAGGCTGGGACTATCCCAATGTTTAAGAAACATTTAGACTGGTACATGGATAGGTCAGGTTTGGAGAGATATGGACCAAACACAGGCAGGTGGGACTAGTGTAGCTGGGACATGTTGGCCAGTTTAGTGTAGTGTAGTTTAGTTTAGTTCAGTTTATTATTATCACATGTTCCGGGCAAGTTGGGCTGAAGGGCCTGTTTCCACGCTGTATAAATCTATAACTGTAGGTCTCTATGCCTTCACCACTTCTCAAATTGAATTCCAAGAAACCCTGCAAATACTTGAATTGTAAACAGAAAGTAGATTTTATCACAGGAACTGGAAATGTGAGAAAAAGCCCCGTGGCCATGGTATGTAATGGGTGGGGTGGAGAGATATCTCTGTGATAAAGTTTGGCAGTGGTTTAGGTTTATTAATGTCATGTGTACACAGGGTGAAGATTTTGTTTTGCTTGCTATCCAAACAGATGAGGTAATGCACAACGTTTAATAATAGGGTGGTGGCATGGTGGTGCAGTGGTAGAGTTGCTGCCTCACAGCGCCAGAGACCAGGGTTCCATCCTGACTACGGGTGCTGTCTGTAGGGCAATTGTACGTTCTCCCCGTGACCTGCGTGAGTTTTCTCTGGGATCTCCGGTTTCCTCCCACACTCCAAAGACGTTCACAATTGTAGGCCAATTGGCTGGGTAAAAATAATCAGTTTTCCCTAGTGTGTGTGTACGGGGTGATTGCTGGGCCATGCGGACTCAATGGGCCAAAGTGCCTGTTTCCGCCCTGTGTCTCTAAACTAAACTAAAAACATGTGGAGCAGATATAAACGCAACGTTTAAGAAACATTTAGACAGGTACATGGATAGGACAAGTGTGGAGGGAATAGGGGTAAACGCAGGCTGGTGGGACTGGTGATGATGGGACATGTTAGTTGGTGTGGGCAAGTTGGGCGAAGTCCTGTTTCCATGCTGTATCACTCTGTGACTGTTGGACATAAATATAATCAAGCCACACTCCAGTACAACAGGTAGAGCAAAGGGGAAAGATACAGAGTGCAGAATATAGTTCTCAGCATTGTAGCCTAATAGTTCCAGAGACACAGTCCAATGTCCGCAATTGGGTAGAAGTGAATCAAACAGTAACCTAGCTCACGGAAGGACCGTTCGGAAGCCTGATAAGAGAGGGGAAGAAGCTGTTCCTGAGTCTGGTGGTGCGCGCTTTCAAGCTTCTGTACCTCAGAGAACTTTGAATTATCCTTAATTGGACGTTATCAGAATTTAATGTTATATTTTGCATTAAATGTAGTATGGAACAAGCTGGCAGAGGAGGTAGTTCAGGCAGGACCTATCCCAACGTTTAAGAAACATTGAGACAGGTACAATGATAGCGACAGGTTTGGAGGGATATGAAGCTAATGCGTGCAGGTAGCACTAGTGTAGATGGGACATGAGAGTGGTTTAATTTAGTTTAGTTTATTATTGTCACAAATACCGGGCAAGTTGGACTGAAGGGCTTGGGAATAAACATCTCCCAGGACCTCAAATGGCAAATGAACACCGTCACTCTCGTGAAGAGGTCTCATCAACGGCTGTATTTCCTGAGGTCTCTACGGAGAGCTAACGTCTCACAGCCGCTGCTGCTGTCCTTCTATCGATGCGCCGTGGAAAGTATCACCTATGGAATCCTGGTGTGGTTTGCCAGCTGTACTGTGGCTGAGAGGAGGGCGCTGCAGGGAATTATAAAAACTGCGCAGCGCATTACAAACGCTAACCTGCCCTCCTTGGATGACATATACAAGGCCCGATGCTTGCGCTGGGCCATAAATATCAAGAAGGACACATCCCACCCTGCCAACCACCATTTTACTCTGCTACCCTCCGGGAGGCGATTCAGGTCTCTGCAGGCTCGCACTGGTAGACTAAAAAATAGTTTCTACCATTGTGCGATAAAAGAGCTTAACTCCAATAGTGAACACTGGGAAGCAAGAAGTAACTTCGAGGAATACCGCTAAATTCTTTTAATCTCTTTTAAAAATGTATTTATATTCTACTATTAACTGTACATATGTGCATTGGTGTTGTGTTGTATTTCTTTTAATGGAGGAGAAGCAAATGGAATTTCGTTGCTCAGTTTTGTGCAATGACAATAAACATATTCTATTCTATTCTATTCTATTGTTTCCATGCTGTATCACTCTATGTCTATGACTATGACTATTTCACCCAGAGAGTTGGGAATCTGTCGAATTCTCTGCCACAGAAGGCAGTGGAGGTCAATTCACTGATGTTTTCAAGAGAGTTACATTTAGGTCTTCGGGCTAACGGAATCAAGGGATATGGGGAGAAAGCAGGAATTGGATACTGATTTAGGATGATCAGCCAATATCATACTGAATGGTGGTGCTGGCGCGAATGGCTGAATGGCCGACTCCTGTTTTCTCTGTTTCTATGACTACGCCTTCACCACTTCCTCAATTGTGTTAAAAGAAACCGCATAGATGCGAGAAATGGAAACAGAAAGTAGTGATTATGTCAGAAACTGGAAATGTGAGAAAAAGCCCAGCTTTTCATAGCAAAATGATTTGAGCATAGAAGCAGAGAGGTTCTACTGCAGTTGTACAGGGTCTTGGTGAGCATTGAGTACAGTTTTGGTCTCCTAATCTGAGGAAAGACATTCTTGCCATAGAGGGAGTGCATTGAAGGTTCACCAGACTGATTCCTATGTTGTCAGGACTTTCATATGAAGAAAGACTGGTTAGACTTGGCTTGTACTCGCTAGAATTTAGAAGATTGAGGGGGGATCATATAGAAACACACAAAATTCTTAATGGGTTGGACAGGCTAGATGCAGGAAGATTGTTCTTGATGTTGGGGAAGTCCAGAATAAGGGGTCACAGTTTAAGGATAAGGGGGAAGTCTTTTAGGACTGAGATGAGAAAAAAAATATTCACACAGAGTGGTGAATTTCTGGAATTCTCTGCCACAGGTAGTTGAGGCCGGTTCATTGGCTATATTTAAGAGGGAGTTAGATGTGGCCCTTGTGGCGCCAGAGACCAGGGTTCCATCCCTACTACTGGTGCTGTCTGTAAGGAGTTTGTACGTTCTCCCAGTGACCTGCGTGTGTTTTCTCCGGGTGCTCCGGTTTCCTCCCATACTCCAAAGACATACACATTTTTAGACTAATTGGCTGGGTAAAAATTGTCAAGTGTCCCTAGTTTGTGTGTGTACGGGATGATCGCTGGCCGGTACGGACTCTATTGGCCGAAGGGCCTGTTTCTGCACTGTGTCTCTAAACTAAACTAAAAATATGTGGAGCAAGAACTATCGCAATGTTTAAGAAACAGTTAGGCAGGTAAATGGATAGAATAAATAAGAGGGATATGGGGCAATCGCAGGCTGGTGGGACTAGTGTAGATGGGACATGTTGGTCAGTGTGGGCGTTGAGCCGAAGGGCCTGTTTCCATGCTCCATCACTCTATGACTGCTGTACATGAATATAATCAAGCCACACTCCAGTACAATAGGTAGAGCAAAGGGGAAAGACACAGAGTGCAGAATATTGTTCTCAGCATTGTAGCCTAACTGTTCCAGAGACACAGTCCAATGTCCGCAATGGGGTAGAGGTGACTTTTACAGTACCCTACCTTACGGAAGGGCCGTTCAGAAGCCTGATAACAGAGGGGAAAAAGCTGTTCCGGAGTCTGGTGGTGCGCGCTTTCAAACTTCTGTACTTCGGAGGTCTTTTACAGACTTTAATGTTATATTTTGCATTAAATGTTGTCCTCTTTATCCTTCATCTGTGAACTGTGGACGGCCTAATTGTAATCATGTATAGTCTTTTCACTGACTTGATAATACTCAACATAAATGCTCTTCCATGTACGTCGGCACACGTGACAATAAATAAAACTACACTAAACTATTCTGCCTTTTCTAAACCATTCCCTCAACCCCTTTTTTCTGACTGGAGAGCATGCAAACAAAAGCTTTTCACTGTATCTTGGTACATGTGACAATAATAAACTAAACTAAACCAAACTACTGCCGGATGGGAGAGGGGAGAAGAAGGAACGACCGAGGTGGGACAAGTTTAGTTCAGTTTAGAGATACAGCACGGAAATGGGCCCTTCATCCCACCGGGTCCGCGACGACCAACAATCCCCACACATGAACACTATCCTACATCCACTAGCGACAATTTGTTTTACATTTACCAAGCCAATTAACCTGTATGTCTTTGGCGTGTGGGAGGAAACTGAAGATCATGATGAAACCCATGCAGGTCACGGGCAGAACGTACAAACTCCGTACAGACAGCACCCGGGTCTCCGGTGCTGCATTCACTGTAAGGCAGCAACTCTACCGCTGCGCCACCGTGACCGCCCGTAAGTCTTCGATGATGTTGGCTGCTTTCCCGAGGCAGCGTGAAGTGTAGATTGAGTTGATGGTGGGGGAGTCTGGTCTGTGTGATGGACTAGGCTACATCCACAACTCTCTGCAATTTCTTAGGCGGAGCTTTACCCAAACCAAGCTGTGATGCATCCTGACAGTACGCAGGGCTGGTTTTACATATAAGCTTGACAAGCTTAAGCTTAGGGCCTCGAGATCTAGGGGGGCCTCGCAGAGCCGGGTTTACCACTAGGCTTCATGGGCTGAAGCCTAGGGACGCAAAACCTAGGCGGCCAACGCAGAATCGACATTGCAGCCTTTCGGTGAGTTGGCTTTTAGGTATCCCGTCCTTTCAGTTAGTTGGCTTTTTGCCTTTGCACGCTTTTCGTTAATTGGCTTTTCGGCTTTGTTTCCATTCGGATATTTTCTTCCACGTCTTCGCTTCGGCTTCTCGTCCTTCGGCTCCCGTGGTTGGATCTCCGAGGTCGATCCCTGGCAAAGGGATCGCAAACGCCATGCCGCGTACTGCAGGCTCCTGTGCCTGGGGCTCCCGAAGTTGGTCCTCAGCAAAGGCCGCCAACTCCTCGATGTTAGGCCGCAGTGCAGACGGAGATACGATACGGAAAAAAATTGCATCTCTGTCGAGGTTAGAGATTAAACAAGGTTTCCCTCAACCTACCATTGCCCCCTCCCCAACCCCCAACACAACACACACTGCAACGGGTCCCTGACAATCTAACTAGAACACTAAAATATACAATTAACACATCAAACGTTATCAAACAACAAAGAAGGAAGGGGCAGACAGACTGTTGGTGCAGCAGCCATCGTTGGCGCCACCAGGTGGACCAGCGAGTACAGGCCCAGTGCCGACATACGCTCATCCGAGGTAAACCCACTCATTCCGGATTGCCGGTCGGCACGGACTGGGTGGGCCAAAGGGCCTGTTTCCGTGCTGTATCTCCAACCATGATAGAAGGCAGATCTGTTCAAGGCCCGAGGGGGAGGGGGGGAGGAGGCAGGCTGCTGATTCATGCTTTGTGGTTACGGATGGAATCTGATGCAGAGAATCTCAGTAGGACGGGGAAAACGAAACTAACTGTGTGGGTGGAGTTCTGTACAGGCCAAGGGAGGTTCCAGGGGCGGGGGGGGCGGGGGCGGGGGGGGGTGCAAGGAGGGAAGGAGGGAAGGAGGAAGGAGGAACAAGAAAACCTCCCATTTGCAAACCTGTCATTTGCAAATTCATAAGTGATATGAGCAGAATTAGGCATCTCCACATCCTCTTCACATATGAGTGGGCGGGGTAGGTTCCGTCCACCTGAGCAGGATTGTTCGCCGAGCCAGAAGAGAAGCAAATGATATAGTGCGACATTTATCTGCAGTTAATTTAACCTCCTCACCAGTGACCCCAAAAGGTGCAATTAGAGGTTTTGGTTCAAATTTGATGTTTAACACCTGGGATAATGTATGAAAGACCTCTAGCCAGAACTTGTTAAGGCTGGGGCATGACCAGTACATATGGATAAGAGAGGCTTCAGAAATTTTACATTTAACACAGAATAGACTAATCTCAGGGTAAAAAGTAGATATATTGGCTTTTGAGATATGAGCCCCATGTACTACTTTGAATTGGATCAGACAGTGACGATCACATAGAGATGTGGAATTAACCAGTTTAAGAATGGAACTCCATGTATCTTCCGAGAGAGAGGAGCCCAAATCTTCTGCCCATGCTGCCTTGAGCTTCCCGCCTTAGATCCAACATCCTGCCATATAAAGCTGAGACAAGTCTATTCTGAGATGGGTTTAAAGAAAGAACTGTATCAACAAGGGTTGTGTCTGTTCTTATAGAAGAGCTGGGCAGTTTATAGAACACATAATGTCTTGTTTACAGGTATCGGAAAAAATCTGACTTTGGACGATTGAATTTGTTGCTTAACTGTTCAAATGATGCTACAGTGTCACCAATAAGCAGGTCCTTGAAAGGCACAATACCCTTCCTATGCCATTCTTTAAAGCCAGGGTCCTGAGTTGATGGTTTAAAAAGGTGGTTTGATGCAATAGTGCTCAGTAGAGAAAGGTTATGCAACCAAAACTATTTCCTGAATTTTTGTTGGAAAATTGTTTTGTTGGATGTTTCAAGCATTCAGGGACTTGCAATGAAGATGATGGGCGACACAGAGGCTACTGTCTTACAGCACCAGAGACCCCGGTATGATCCCGACTACGGGTGCTATCTTTACGGAGTTTGTACATTCTTCCCATGACCTGCATGGGTATTCACCCGGGTGCTCCGGTTTCTTCCCACACTCCAAAGACGTACAGGTTTGTAGGTTAATTGGCTTGGTATAAATGTAAATTGTCCCCAGTGCGTTTGGGATAGTGTTAATGTGCGGGGACCACTGGTCGATGCGGACTCGGTGGGCTAAAGGGCCTGTTTCTGCGCTGTTTCATGGTTAGTCTTGGGGGGGTGGGGGGGGGGGAAGGAACAAGAAAACCTGTCATTTGAAAATTCATGTGATATGAGGAGAATTAGGCCTCTCCACATCCACATCCACTCTATCCAGGTCTTTCAGTATTCGGTAAGTTTCAATGATGTCCGCTCATTCTTCTGAACTCAAGATTTCAAGGCTCAAGGTTTCAAGGTCAGTGTATTGTCACAAGAGCCAATTAAGGTCCAGTGAAATTCGTTTACCACACAGCCATACTAAAAAAAACAACACGACACACAGCTATATAAAAGTTAACATAAACATCCACCACAGCGGATTCCCCACATTCCCCACTGTGATGGAAGGCAATAAAGTCCAAACTTCTTCCTACTTATTCTCCCAATGTCGGGGCACTCGAACCATCCAAAGCTGGTGATTGAAGCCCCCGTGTCAGGGCGATCAAAGCACCCGCGTCTGGACGGTCGAAGCTCCTGTGGCTTGGAGCTCCCAAAGTCGGTCTCGAGCCAGTGAACGCGAGCTCCAAGATGTGAACGTCTGTAGGCTCCCGTGGTTGGAGCTGCGAGGTTGTAGCCTGCAAGCGCCATGATGTTAAGTCCTGTAGGCTACCGTGGCTGGAGCTCCCAAAATCGGTCCTCAGTAAAGGTCGCCAACTCCTCGATGTTAGGCCGCAGTGTGGACGGAGATACCATATTGTACTCCCTGTACACACATGACTGTGTGGCTAGGTTCAGCTCCAATTCAATAATTAAGTTTGCTGATGACACTGTGGTGGTGGGCCTGATCTCAGACAATTATGAGAGGGCCTACCGGGAGGAGGTGGCTGATCTAGCACTCTGGTGCCAGGAGAACAGCCTCCTCTTGAACATCAAAAAAACGAAGGAGCTGATCATGGACTTTAGGAGGGCACATCATCCGAGGACGTACACTCCATTGAGTATAAATGGGGATCCTGTGGATAGGGTGAACTGTTTTAAATATCTGGGAGTCCACATCTCTGAGGATATGACATGGTCATCACACGCCTCAGCACTGGTGAGTAAGGCAAGGCAGCGCCTTTACCACCTCAGGCAATTGAGGAAATTCAGAGTGTCTACGAGGATCCTACAGTGCTTCTACACAGCGGCGGTGGAAAGCATCTTGTCCGGGAACATTACCATCTGGTTCGGGAATTGCTCTGCCAAGGACAAGAAGGCTCTGCAGAGAGTAGTGCGTTCGGCCGAACGCACTATGGGAACTTCACTCACCCCCCTGCAGGAACTATACAACAGGAGGTGCAAATCCAGAGCAAACAAAATCATGAGAGACCTCTTCCACCCCTGCAACGGACTGTTCCAGCCGCTACGGTCAGGCAAACGCCTCCGTTGCCATGCAGTGAGAACGGAGAGGTTGAGAAGGAGTTTCTTCCCAGAGGCAATTCGGACTGTAAACGCCTTTCTCACCAGGGACTAACTCTACAGAACGTTTTTCCTTCTATTATTTATTATGTAAAATAATATGTGTGTTATGATTGTGTTTATAATTTGTTTGGTTGTTTTGTTGTTCCGCGAGCATTGCCACTTTCATTTCACTGCACATCTCGTATGTGTATGTGACAAATAAACTTGACTTGGCTTGACTTGACTTGACTTGACTTGACATACGTAAAAAAATTGCATCTCCGTCAGGGTAAGAGATTAAACAAGGTGTCCCCCAACCCCCCCCCCCCCCAAGGAAGGTTCCGTGCGTAGATGGGGGGTGGGGGGGGGGGAGGAACAAGAAAACCGGTCGTTTGTAAGTTCATAAGGGGTTGGAGCAGAATTAGGCCAAGCGGCCCATCAAGTCCACTCCGCCATTCAATCATGGCTGATCTATCTCTCCCTCCTGACCACATTCTCCCGTCTTCTCCCCGTAACCCCTGACACCCGTAATAATTAAGAATCTATCTCTCAGCCTTAAAGATATCGACTGACTTGGCCTCCACAGCCTTCTGTGGCAAAAAATTCCACAGATTCACCACCCTCTGACTGAAGAAATTCCGAGTTTGTGCCCTCTGGTCCTAGACTCTTCCACCAGTGGAAACATCCTCTCCACATCCACTCTATCCAGGCCTTTCACTATTCAGTAAGTTTCAATGTAGTCCACCCCTTATTTTTCTAAACTCCAGGGTGGTTTTGAAGGCATAAAATGAAACTAGACGACACTGGTTCGCCTCTAGATTAAGATCTAGTTTCGAGGTGTGGTAACAGTATAAAAAGTCCCAGCCATGGTACGGAAACTGCAGAAGACTCGACTACAAAAAGTCAGTGGCAGCCCATAAGCACTGAAGAGACCTCCGATTGAACGATCGCATCTTTCTCATCATGAGAGGAATATTTTTCATTGTCCTTCTGATCCCTCTTGGTGAGTTAACTTACTTTAGTCTGCCTCCATTTTAACTCGCATCACCCCGAAACTAACTTTGTTTCTTCACTTTGCAGTGGGCTCGATGGACAGCTTACAACTGATTAACCATTTAATCAATCTGCAAGGTAATTTTTACTTCTTTTTACACCTCACGCTGCCTCGGCAAGGCCAGCAGCATAATCAAGGATAGTCTCACCCTGGTCTCACCCTGGCCACCCCCCCTCTTCCCCCCCCCCCCCCCCCCCTCTCCCATCCGGCAAAAGGTACAGAAGTGTGAAAACGCACACCTCCAGATTCAGAAATCGTGTCTTCCCAGCTGGTTTCAAGCAACTGAACCATCCTACCACAACCAGACAGCAGTGCTGAACTACTATCTACCTCTTTGGTGACCCTCGGACGATCCTTGATCGGACTTTGCTGGCTTTACCTTGCACTGAACTTTATTCCCTTATCATGTATCTATACACTGTAAATGGCTCGATTGTAATCATGTATTGTGTTTCCGCTGACTGGATAGCACGCAACAAAAGCTTTTCACTGTACCTCGGTACACGTGACAATAAACTAAACTGAATAAAACTTTAAATCTAAATGTAGAAAGATGCATATTTAGTGCAATCTGAAAGTATTGAGTATTTGAAGTATTGAGATGTCAGTGTTGTGCCATCTTAACTCCCCTTCCCAATGCTACACTGACCTTTCTCCACTGTCAGAGTGAGGCCCAGCACAAATTGGAGGAACAGCACCTCACATTTTGCTTGGGCAGCTTACACCCCAGTGGGTCAACGTTGAATTATAAAATTTTAAGTAACTTCTACCGACTGTCCACCCCCCCCACCCCCTCCCCACTTTCCCCCATTCCTCCATCATAGTTAAATTAGTTCCATAGTTCACCACAATCTATCCCTCTTGAGATCACACCAACAATGGAGCTACCAGGCACCGCCCTGCCTGTAGTAATTAGTGGCCGGCCCTGATCTTGTTTCACCTCTATAGTCTTCACTTTAGGAGATTGAGAGGGGATCTTATAGAAACTTACAAAATTCTTAAGGGGTTGGACAGGCTAGATGCAGGAAGATTGTTTCCGATGTTGGGGAAGTCCAGGACAAGGGGTCACAGCTTAAGGATAAGGGGGAAATCCTTTAAAACCGAGATGAGGAGAACTTTTTTCACACAGAGAGTGGTGAATCTCTGGAACTCTCTGCCACAGCGGGTAGTTGAGGCCAGTTCATTGGCTATATTTAAGAGGGAGTTAGATGTGGCCCTTATGGCCAAGGGGATCAGAGGGTATGGAGAAAAGGCAGGTACGGGATACTGAGTTGGATGATCAGCCATGATCATATTAAATGGCGGTGCAGGCTCGAAGGGCCGAATGGCCTACTCCTGCACCTAATTTCTATGTTTCTATGTTTCACCACTAGAACCAGTGTACGGGATGATCGCTTGTCGTGATGGGCTCGGTGGGCCGCAGGGCCAGTTTCCACGCTGCATCTCTAAACTAAAGGGTCCCGACCCGAAACATCACCTATCCAAGTTCTCCAGAGATGCTGCCTGACCCGCTGAGTTCACAATTTATAGGAGTAGAATTAGGCCATTCGGCACATCGAGTCTACTCCGCCATTCAATCATGCCTGATCTCTGCCACCTAATTCCATTTTCCTGCCTTCTCCCCATAACTATTGACATCAATTCCTATCAAGTATTTGTCTATCTCTAAAAACGAGGTTGAATAAATTTTATCCAAACGTCTCTCCCAGATGCGATAAATGTTTGTTTCAAAACGCTAATATAACACATTCATTTGTAGGATGTACAAAGTTGAATACATTTTGGAGTGATATATTTGATATATTTACAAAGATTTTCAAGTCAAGAATAGAACCCAAAACGGAATGGATTATACTTGGAATAGTAGGAGAAGATACCAATTTAAATAAAGATCAAAATGGTTTTTTTAATTATGGGTTAATAATTGGAAAGAAATTGATACTTAAATTTTGGAAACATACAACCACACCAACTGTTAAAATGTGGATTAGGAATATGATGGACATAGCACGCCTTGAAGAAATGAGACTCCGACTAATAGATAAATATGACCAATTCTTAAGGAGTTGGTCTCCTTTCATCGACTTTTTGGAATCATGTGATGCAGCGGTACCGTAAGGATTGCTGATTTCAGTTCATGACGCGGATAGATCTACATCTCCGAATACAGATTTGAAAAATTCTCTTTTAAGGGGCCTTCTCTTCTATTTCTACTTTCCACTTTCTCTCTTTCTTTTTTTATTTTTTATATACACATTTCACGTTTTTCTACTCTACTATCTATTTTTCCACTTTTTCCCCTTTCTATTGTTTTCTTTTTCTTGTCCTGCTTACTTCCTTCTTATAACATAAAACTAGAGGTTGTACATAGAATGGATTACAGTATTACATAGTTGGCACCTAAAATTAGGTTCCACTGTACTGTTTTGTGCTGTATTAACTTCTAATAAAATAAACAAAACAAAAAAACAAAAAAAAAAAGTATTTGTCTATCTCTGTCTTTACAATATCCACTGACTTGGCCTCCACAGCCGCCTGTGGCAATAAATTCCGCAGATTAACTACCCTCTGACTAAAGACGTTCCTCCTCACCTCCTTTTTAAAAGAGTGCCCCTTAATTGTGTGGCTATGTCCTCTGGTCATAGACTCTTCCACCAGTGGAAACATCCTCTCCATCTATGTCCTTCATTATTCTGTAAGTTTCAATGCGGTCCATTGAGTAGAGGCCCAGTGCTGACAAATAAGACTCCTCCTAGCAGGCAAAGCAGACCACTTCCAAAAGACGTGGTCTGCATTTATGGAACTATTACAAGCATAAGGTGCAATAGTAATTTAAAATTTAAATGATACCAGGGGGGTATAAAATTAAAAAAAAAATTTAAATGGTATATCCTTTTTTGCGGAGTTTTGTGTTATAATAGAGCGATTGTTTTTCCTTTTTTTTCTTTTCCTTCTAGGGTCTTATTTCCTTTGTTTACTTCCTTCTCTAACTTCTTCCCTAAGGGGCTTTCTTTCCCCAACACTTTCCTGCACCTTCACGATTCTTGCTCACTTTTATTTCTATCTTTTTTAAAGCTCGAAAAACGAAGTGGTACAACAAATGTAATCAGATATATCTGATGTGTATTATTGTAATTTACTGTACTTCTAATTTAAAAAAAAAAAAAAAAAAAATTGTGTGGCTATGTCCTCTGGTCCTAGACTCTTCCACCAGTGGAGACATCCTCTCCATCTATGACCTTCATTATTCTGTAAGTTTCAATGCGGTCCCCCTCAACCTTCTAAATTCCAGCGAGTAGAGGCCCAGTGCCGACAAACGCTCATCATATGCTAACTCACTCATTCCTGGAATCATTCCTGTAAACCTCCTCTGGACCCTCTCCAGAGCCGGCAAATTCTTCCTCAGATATAGTCCCCAAATTTCCTCACAGCACTCCAAATGCTGCCTGACCAGTGCCTTATAGAGCCTCAGCATTACATCTGTGTAAATTTCACAGAGATACTCCAGCACTTTGTGTCCTTTTGCGTATTAGATAGCCAGTGCCTCTATCCCATGCAGTAACAATCTATTATATTCACAGGGTGCTACATGCGGGCTCAATTGGATCTAATGACTTGTGCTTCGAACCATGATACGGGTAAGTATTATTTTTGGTGCATGCGATTTCTGTGAGCCGACTGTTTCTCATGCTGAACTTTTGCAAAGAGCAAAAACAAAAAAATGCATCTTCTGTGCAGAGAGAAAGGTGGTGCAGTGGCAGAGTTGCTGCCTCACAGCGCCAGAGTCCCGGATTCAATCCTCACCTCGGGTGCTGTCTGTACAGAGTTTGTACATTCTCACTGTGAGCGGGTCGGTTTACTCCAGGTGCTCCGGTTTCATCCCATGTCCCAAGGAGTTGCAGGTTTGTAGGTTTATCGGCTTTGTCAAAAAAAATTGTCTCTACCCAAGACTGCAAACTCCTCGATGGTGAAATCAGCAGGCGATGGAGCGTCGATCCCAGGCAAGGGATCATAGGCTCGGATGGTAAGTCCACGGCCTCTCGGTGAGGCTCACAGTCTGTCCCGACCAAGGCTGCCAGGTCCATGAGGTTAGGCCGCAGAGCGACCGCAGATACGATCCAGAAAACAATCGCATCTCCGGCAAGGTAAGAGACTGAAAAACAGTTTCCCACTCCCCACTCCCCCACTTCCCACATAAAACAAACCAGGGAACATTAAAACAAATTTTTAAAACACACCAAAAATAACAAAAATTAGGCGAAAAGACACATAGGGGGTTGGTGAGGCTGCCATGCTATGGCGCCCCCTGGTGGTATCATGGTCACGCGCGCCAATGTGAAAAAAACAGTCAGCAGGAAAGACAATGCATGATTATGATCGAGACGTCCACAGTGTAGAGATAAGCGATAAAAGGAATAACCTCAAATGCTGGTTTGTAAAAAAAGACGCAAAGTGCTGGAGTAACTCTGCGGGTCGGGCAACATCTCTGGAGAACATGGTGAAGACCCGAAATGTCACCCACCCATACAGCATGGACAATATGCAACACCTCTCACTATCTGCATTGAACTCCATAGTGGAATGCAATGGAAAATGGTAAAAAATTAAATTTGACTATATATATAATTTTTTAGTATATGTTTTAATGTATATACATTAGTAAAGTCGTAATTGGGCGACACGGTGGCACAGTGGTAGAATTGCTGTCTCCAGCACCAGTGACCCGGGTTCCATCCTGAACTCCAGTTCTCATTGTAGAAACATGTTATTGTAGAAACAGGAGTTAGAAACATAGAAACAGGTGCAGGAGGAGGCTATGCGGCCCTTCGAGCCACCACCGCCATTCATTGTGATCATGGCTGATCGTCCCCTATCAATAACCCGTGCCTGCCTTCTCCCCATATCCCTTGGCTCCACTAGACCCTAGAGCTCTATCTAACTCTTTCTTAAATCCATCCAGTGACTTGTCCTCCACTGCCCTCTGTGGCAGGGAATTCCATAAATTCACAACTCTCTGGGTGAAAAAGTTTTTTCTCACCTCAGTCTTAAATGACCTCCCCGTTATCTAAGATTGTGGCCCCTGGTTCTGGACTCGCCCAACATTGGGTACATTTTTCCTGCATCTAGCTTGTCCAGTCCTTTTATAACTTTATATGTTTCTACAAGATGCCCCCTCATCCTTCTAAACTCCAGTGAATACAAGCATAGCCTTTTCAATCTTTCCTCAATTGACAGTCCTGCCATCCCAAGAATCAATCTTGTGAACCTACGTTGCACTGCCTCTATCACAAGGATGTCCTTCCTCAAATTAGGAGACCAAAACTGTACACAATACTCCAGATGTGGTCTCACCAGAGCCCTATACAACTGCAGAAGAACCTCTTTACTCTTATACTGAAATCCTCTTGTTATGAAGGCCAACATTCCATTAGCTTTCCTCACTG
Source organism: Leucoraja erinaceus (assembly GCF_028641065.1). Classification (NCBI taxonomy): domain Eukaryota; kingdom Metazoa; phylum Chordata; class Chondrichthyes; order Rajiformes; family Rajidae; genus Leucoraja; species Leucoraja erinaceus. The sequence continues at coordinate 91,110 of NW_026575968.1, read as the reverse complement.
CCTGCTGTACCTGCATGCCAACTTTCAGTGACCCATGTACAAGGATGCCCAGATCTCGCTGTACCTCCCCCTTACCTAACCTAACCCCATTGAGATAATAATCTGCCCCCTTGTTTTTGACGCCAAAGTGGACCACACATTTACCTATATTATACTGCATCTGCCACACATCTGCCCACTCACTCAACCTGTCCAGGTCACCCTGCAACCTCCTAACATCCTCTTCGCAGTTCACACTGCCACCCAGCTTTGTGTCATTTTGTATGTTCTTCCCGTGACCACGCAGGGGTTTCCTCCGGGTCCTCCGGTTTCCTCCCACATCCCAATGTCGTGCAGGTTTGTAGGTTAATTGGCTTTGGTAAAAATTGTAAATTGTCCCTTGTGTGCGTGTGTGTAGGAAAATGCAAGTGTGCAGGGTTCGCTGGTTGGCGCGGACTAGGTGGACTGAACAGCCAGCTTCCGAGCTGTACCTCTAAACTAAAATTATATATTATTTTTCTTTGAAAGTGGACGAATGTTTTTTTTTTCTCCAGACTGTTCCATTCACCAAGCTTTAATACAGATGAAGGTGTGCATTAAACCTGCTCTGTTGAAGCTGTACGGTTATTTCGGTAAGTGGAACATAGACATAAACTCATAAGGAATAGGAATAGAATAAGGCCATTCGTCCCATCAGGTCTACTCCACCATTCAATTCAATCATGGCTGATCTAACTCTCCCACCCAACCCCATTATCTTGCCTTCTCCCCGTAACCCCATAACTAAATGAAACTGAAATAAACTAAACCAAATGTAAGATGTACGCAAAGTGCTGGAGTAATTCATTGGGTCAGGCAGCATCTCTGGAGAAAAAGGATGGGTGATGTTTTGGGTCGGGATCCTTCTTCAGACTGAAAGTGGAGGGGAGGGAACTGGAGGTTGGAAAAGGCCAGAACAAAGCAGGGCCGGCAACAGTTGACCAAGGATGGCCCATTGTTGGCTGGGGAAGAGGATATACATGGATGTTAACAGTGGAACTAGTAGAATGAGTATGATGGGGGGGGGGGGGGGGGGGGGGGGGGGGGGGGGGGGTGGGGGGGGGGGGGGGGGGGGGGGGGGGGGGGGGGGGGGGGTTGGGAGGGGGGGGGGGGGGGGGGGGGGGGGGGTAGGGAAGGAAGGCATGCAGGACATTACAAAGTGCTGGAGTAACTCAGTGGGACAGGCAGCATCTCTGGAGAAAATGTATAGGTGACGTTTCGGGGTCGAGATCCTTCTTCAGATTGAGAGCCAGGGGAAAGGGGAATGGGGAGATATGGACACTATGGGGAATAGAATGAATGAATGAATGTTTATTGGCCAAGTTTTCACATACAAGGAATTTGCCTTGGTGCTCCTCCCGTAAATGTCAACATGACATACAGTGACAGTTAGGAATGACACATAATACATTAAACATTAATAATAAAACATTATCGATTCATAGATTCAGAATCATAGAGTTGACAGCACAGAAACAGGTCCTTCAACCCACTGTGTCAATGCTAGCTGCCATGAATTAGAACAGTACCGCAGAGGAACTAATTCTTGAAAATAAGGTGGGCGGCAAAGTCTAATCGGATATGTGCCTTCTTTATCTCTTTTGCAGATGATCCTAATTATCCTGTCCTGAACAGCAAAACCACTCATGGTGAGTTCAATTCATGTTCATCAGTACTAGGAGCAGAATTCAGCCCATCAACTCTACTTCCGCCATTCAATCATGGCTGATCTATCTTTCCCTCCCAACCCCATTCTCCTGCCCTTCTTCCCGTAACCCCTGACAAACAGGCACTCCGTTTCTCTCCCACACCCAAAGACGTGCAGGTTGGTAGGATATCGCCCGCCCCCCCCTCCCCCCCCCCCCCCCCCACCCCCCCCCCCCCCCCCCCCCCCCCCCCCCCCCCCCCCCCCCCCCCCCCCCCCCCCCCCCCCCACGTGAATAGCCGCTAATGCCCATGGAGTGGACAAAGGGATAGATACATAGAAACATAGAAAATAGGTGCAGGAGTAGGTCATTTGGCCCTTCGAGCCTGCACCGCCATTCAATATGCTCATGGCTGATCATCCAACTCAGTATCCTGTACCTGCCTTCTCTCCATACCCCCTAATCCCTTTAGCCACAAGGGCCACATCTAACTCCCTCTTAAATATAGCCAATGAACTGGCCTCAACTTCCTTCTGTGGCAGAGAATTCCAGAGATTCACCACTCTCTGTGTGAAAAAAGTTTTTTCTCATCTCGGTCCTAAAAGATTTCCCCCTTATCCTTAAACTGTGACCCTTGTTCTGGACTTCCCCAACATCGGGAACAATCTTCCTGCATCAAGCCTGTCCAACCCCTTAAGAATTTTGTACGTTTCTATAAGATTCCCCCTCAATCTTCTAAATTCTCGCGAGATAGAAGGGATAGAAGTGTTTGGCACGGTGGCGCAGCGGTAGAAAGTTGCTGCCTCACAGCGCCAGAGACCCGGGTTCGATTCTGACAGCGGGTGCTGTCTGCACGGAGTTTGCATGTTCTCCCCGTGACCTGCGTGGGATTTCCCTAGGTGCTCCGGTTTCCTCCCACATTCCAAAACGTGCAGGTTTGCAGGCTAATTATCTTTGGTTAAAATTGTATATCATCCCTAATGTATGGGATAGTGCTAGTGTACGGGGATAGCTGGTCGGCGTGGACTCAGTGGGCTGAATGGCCTGTTTCCATGCTATATCTCTGAACTAAAGCATGTTGAGATAAAATGCCTGCTTTTCTGCTGTATTTGATGGTGATTGATGCTTTAAAAATCATCTTTCTCCTTTATATGTACAGATTTTTTGGAGTGCTCGTTAGATCGGTGGTTTGATGAAATGAAACCCTGTATTGATGGTACTGATTCGCTGTGGATGAATGGTAAGAAGTGTTTATTGAACAGGGGCGGCACAGTGGCGCAGCAGTCGAGTTGCTGCCTCACAGCACTTACAGCGCCAGAGACCCGGGTTCGATCCCGACTACGGGTGCTGCCTTGTATGTTCTTCAGTTTCCTCTCACACTCGAAAAGCCTGCAGGTTTGTAGGTTAATTGGCTTGGTATCAATGTACAAGATCCAAGATACAAGATGAATTTAATTGTCACGTGTGCCAGATGGCACAGTGAAATGAATTCCCATACAGCCATACAATAAAAATAAACAGGACTCAACACACTATAGAATTCAACACAAAACATCCCCACACAGCAGAACCGAAGTTTCCCACTGTGTGGGAAGGCACCAAAGTCAGTCTCTTCCTCCACTGTTCCCCGTGGTCAGGGTCTCCCCAAGCCCTCCGCAGTTGCAGCTACTGGCGGCCCGATGTCCAGGACCGCTCGCCGGGATGATACCAGTCCGACGTCGGGGCTGCGGGACGTCCTCAGCGGCGTGGACACCAGAGTCGGCCCCTCCTACCGGAGTCGGCGGCTTCCAAAGTCGACTTTGTCCCTAGTGTAGGATAGTGTTAGTGTGTGGGAATCGCTGGTCAATGTGGACTCAGTGGGCCGAAGGGCCTGTTTCTGTGCTGTATCTCTAAATTAAACTAAACAAAACAGTCTGAAGAAATCCCAACAATATCGCAAAAACCAAGGTCATCGTTTCGCTGAATATCTCCGCTCAGTCCATCTAGGTCTCCCGGTTGCTGTACACTTTAATTCCCCCTCCCAGTCCCACACTGACCTTTCTATCCTGGGCCTCCTCCACTGTCAGAGTGAGGCCCACACAAAATGGAGGAACGGCACCTTATATTTTGCATGGGCAGCTTACAACCCAGCGGTATGAATATTGACTTCCCTAACTTCAAGTCACGCTTGTTTTCCCTCTCTCTCCATCCCTCTGCATCTTAGTTCTCCGACTAGTTTCACAGTCCTCTTGATTAATTTTACTGATTGTATGTATTGTTGTTACCTTCCTTTCAGCTAACAATGAACCATTCGATCTTTCCTTGCACATCGTCACGCGTTGATCTGTAATTTTCACACCTTACCCTTCCATATCTCTGCTTCTCCCTCTCCCCTGACTCTCAGCCTAAAGAAGGGTCCCAACCCGAAACGTCACCCATTCCTTCTCTCCTGAGATGCTACCCGTCCCGCTGAGTTACTCCAGAATTTTGAGTCGATCCCTTGACACAAAACATCACTTGTCCATTCCCTCCACAGCTGCTGTCTCCTACACCTTGTATTTTGTTATTTTTGACAATTCCGTTTGAGGGGAGAGAGCTGGGGCCTCTGACCCAGCAACAAAGCCATTTTTCTCAGTTCCAAGACAAATTCGCAAAGTGCAACAAGGGAATTTGCAGAGAAATTTTCCTTGACCAGGGGAAATCCAGTCATAGATTCATGTATTCATAGGGCCATAGTCATACAGGATCTGGATCGATTGGCCGGGTGGGCGGAGGAATGGTTGATGGGACTGAACAATGAGACAATAAGGGACTGAAGTTTAGGGATAACATGAGGGGGAACTTCTTAACTCAGAGAGTGGTAGCTGTGTGGAATGAGCTTCCAGTGAAGGTGGTGGAGGCAGGTTCGTTTTTATCATTTAAAAATAAATTGGATAGTTATATGGATGGGAAGGCAATGGAGGGTTATGGTCTGAGCGCAGGTATATGGGACTAGGGGAGATTATGTGTTTGGCACGGACTAGAAGGGTCGAGATGGCCTGTTTCCGTGCTGTAATTGTTATATGGTTATATGGTATATGTTGCGTTGGGGAACAGATGAGTGTTGGAATATTGTGTTGGGGAATGGGTTGCTTTGGGGGACCAGGCTTCCCATGTGACTTGGACCCAACGGGTCCCACTTAGTCTAATATATATATATACTTTGTCTGGTATACTATTAAAAGGCCAGTTTGAGAAGAATAACTGTCACTCGGCCGGTCCAGTACTCCTCTCAATTCATTCCTCATCCTAAAGCTCCCTCATGAGCTAAGATTTACTAGAATGTTGCCTGGGTTTCAACAACTAAGTTACAGAGATAGGTTGAATAAGTTAGGTCTTTATTCTCTGGAGCGCAGAAGGTTAAGGGGGGACCTGATAGAGGTCTTTAAAATTATGAGAGGGATAGACAGAGTTGATGTGGACAAGCTTTTCCCTTTGAGAATAGGGAAGATTCAAACAAGAGGACATGACTTCGGAATTAAGGGACAGAAGTTTAGGGGTAATATGAGGGGGAACTTCTTTACGCAGAGAGTGGTAGCGGTGTGGAATGAGCTCCCAGTGGAAGTGGTGGAGGCAGGTTCATTGGCATCATTTAAAAATAAATTGGATAGGCATATGGATGAGAAGGGAATGGAGGGTTATGGTATGAGTGCAGGCAGGTGGGACTAAGGGGAAAAAAAAATTGTTCGGCACGGACTTGTAGGGCCGAGATGGCCTGTTTCCGTGCTGAAATTGTTATATGGTTATATGGTTATATGGTTTGATAGCCTGATAGCCGTAGGTAGAAGCTGTTCCTGAAACTGGATATTCAGGGGAAATAAGCTGCGTCTGCGCAGTTAGGAGCTATGGGTGAGTGGTGGAACATGTTGCATTGGGGAGCAGGTGAGTGTTGGAATATTGTGTTGGGGAATGGGTTGCTTTGGGGGACCAGGCTTCCCATGTGACTTGGACCCAACGGGTCCCACTTAGTCTAGTATATATATATATACTTTGTCTGGTATACTATTAAAAGGCCAGTTTGAGAAGAATAACTGTCACTCGGCCGGTCCAGTACTCCTCTCAATTCATTCCTCATCCTAAAGCTCCCTCATGAACAACCTGCCCTAAACTGCAACTGATATTTCAAAAGATGAAATAACCTGCCATTTGTTGTGTCATTTTCCCTTCTGTACATGATACCATCTCATCACAAGAAACCACTGAAGGCGATGGCGATGACTATCATTTTATAGGTAAGCACTGACTCAAATCTCTGAAACCTGTAACATGTTGGGTTCAGCTTCAGATTTATTGTGGCCTCTACACCAGGATACAGTGTAAAGCTTTTTGGTCGGTTGATCGAATTAGTTTGGAAGATACAGCAGGAAAACAGGCCCTTCGGCCCACCGAGTCCACGCCGATCATCGATCACAGGTTCACACAGTAGTTCCACATTATCCCACTTTCTCATCCATTCCCTGCACACTGGAGGGAATTTACAGAGGGCCGATTAACCTACAAACCCACACGTCTTTGGGATGTGGGGGGAAACCAGAGCACCCGGAGGAAACCCACGCAGTCACGGGGAGAAAGTACAAACTCCGCACATATATACTGCACCTGAGGTCAGGATGGAACCTGGGTCTCTGGCACTATAAGGCACAGTGATGCATTGGTACAATCGCTGCCTCATAACGCCAGAGACCCGGGTTCGATCCTGACCTCAGGTGCTGTCTGTGTGTGTGTGGAGTTTCTACGTTCTCCCTGTGACAAGTGGGTTTCCTCCAGGTGCTCCGATTTACTCCCACGTCTAAAGACATGCTGGTTTGTGGGTTTATCGGCCCTCTGTAAATTGTCCCCTAGTGTGTAGGGAGTGGATGAGAAAGTGGGATAATGTAGAACTCATGTGAAAGAGGTGATCGCTGGTCGGCGAGGACTCTGTGGGCCGAAGGGCCTGTTGCCATGCTGTATCACGCAATAGAATCATGGGAGACCCCTTCCACCCCAGCAACGGACTGTTCCAGCTGCTACGGTCAGGCAAACGTCTCCGTTGCCATGCTGTGAGAACGGAGAGGTTGAGAAGGAGTTTCTTCCCAGGGGCCATTCGGACTATAAACTCCTATCTCACCAGGGACTAACTTTACTGAACGTTTTTCCTTCCAATATTTAATATGTAAAAGAATATGTGTGTGTCTATGGTTGTGTTTATAGTTTGTTTGGTTGTTTGTCTTTTTGCACAAAGTCCGCGAGCATTGCCACTTTTCATTTCACTGCACATCTCGTATGCGTATGTAACGAATAAACTTGACTTGACTTGACTTATCTCTAAACTAAACGAAAGCGGCACTGTGTCGCCCCGTCTGAATGTGGTGCAAAGGGGAAGATACAGTGTGTTTAGATTAGTTTATTGTCACGTGTACTGAGGTACAGTGAAAAGCTTTTGTTGCATGCTAACCAGGCAGTGGAAGGACAATACATGATTACAATCGAACCAGTTACAGTGTATAGATACACAAGGTAATAACATTTAGTGCAAGGGAAAGCCAGCAAATTCAAAGATAGTGCACTTGTCACCAATGAGGTAGATAGTAGCTCAGCACTGCTCGCTAGTTGTGGTAGGATGGTTCAGTTACCTGAGGGAAAGAGAGGGTGAAGTGGGTAGAGGGAGTGAGGGTGGAGGGAAGGGGCAGGGGGAATGGTTCAGTTGCCAGTTTTTACACTTCTATACATTTACGTGATGGGAGAGGGGAGAAGACGGAGTGGTCAGGGTGCGACTCATCCTTGTTTATGCTGCTGGCCTTGCCGAGGCAGCCTGAGGTGTAGATAGAGTCGATGGAAGGGAGGTTGGTTTGTGTGATGGTCTGGGCTGCGTCCACAATTCGCTGCAATTTCTTGCAGTCGGGGATGGAGCTGTTCCCAAACCAAGCTGAGATACACCTTTCTATGGTGTATCTGTAGCAGTTGGTGAGAGTTGTTGTGAATGAGTGCTGGACTGGGGAACAAGATGGGTGGGGAGTGGGGAAGGTGTGGGCAGTGGGATGGTACTATTTGTGGCTGCATGAGGCTGGGACCACAATGTAACTCAAAAATTCATGGGGAAAGGCCTCGACCCGAAACGTTACCCATCACATCTCTCCAGTGATGTTGCCTGTTCCACTGAGTTACTCCTGCTATTTGTGACCACTATTGAAAGATGGACAACATTAATTGTGTTGGATGCACTTGGTTTCTGCAATGATTCTGTCTCTTATTTCACTTCTGCTGTAGATGTGTTCACGTGCGTCTTCGAAACCTTCACATCCTCCATGAAAGAATGTCGGGCCATTCACAACCGTCACATGAAGTATTAACTTTAAGGTAACGTGTACCTGGTCCACAATCATGTCATAACAAGCATGTTGTACTAAATTAACATTTTAGCTGGAAAAGTTTACAGAGAAGATTTACGAGAATGCTGCCTGAGCTCGAGGGGGAGGTTGGGCAGGCTAGGACATTATTCCTTGGAACGCAGGAGGATGAGGGGTGATCTTATAGAGGTGTACACAATCATGAAAGCAATAGATCTTGTAAACGCACAGAGTCTCTTGCCCAGAGTAGGGGAATCGAGAACCAGGGGAAATAGGTTTAAGATGAGGGGGGAAAGATTTAATAGGAATATGAAGGGCAATTTCTTCACACAAAGGGTGGTGGGTGTGTGGAATGAGCTGCCGGAGGAGGTATTTGAGTCGGGTACAGTTGCAATGTTTCAGAAGCATTTAAGAATGTTTTTCTTTCTAGATTTTCTTCCCATTAAGAATGCTTTTCTTCAGAAGCATTTAAGAAGCAGTTTCTTCCCAGCTGTAATCAGGCAACTGAATCATCCTACCACACCAGAGAGCAGTCCTAAACTACTATCTAACTCTCTGATGACCCTCAAACTATCCTTGATTGAACTTTCTTCCCATAACTCCCTTGTCAATTCTTCCCTTCCCTCTCGTACCACACCCTCCCCGGGCACTTTCCCTTGCAACCGCAAGAGATGCAACACTTGTCCCTTTACATCCCCCCTCGACTCCGTTCAAGGACCCAAGCAATCGTTCCAGGTGCGACAGAGGTTTACCTGCATCTCTTCCAACCTCATCTATTGCGTCCGCTGCTCTAGATGTCAGCAGATCTACATCGGTGAGACCAAGCGGAGGTTGGGCGATCGTTTCGCCGAACACCTCCGCTCGGTCCGCAATAACCAAGCTGACCTCCCGGTGGCTCAGCACTTCAACTCCCCCTCCCACTCCGTCTCCGACCTCTCTGCCCTGGGTCTCCTCCATGGCCACAGCGAGCAGCACCGGAAATTGGAGGAACAGCACCTCATATTCCGTTTGGGGAGTCTGCATCCTGGGGGCATGAACATCGAATTCTCCCAATTTTGTTAGTCCTTGCTGTCTCCTCCCCTTCCTCAGTCCCCCTGCTGTCTCCTCCCATCCCCCAGCCTTCGGGCTCCTCCTCCTTTTTCCTTTCTTGTCCCCGCCCACCCCCGCCCCCGATCAGTCTGAAGAAGGGTTTCGGCCCGAAACGTTGCCTATTTCCTTCCTCCATAGATGCTGCTGCACCCGCTGAGTTTCTCCAGCTTTTTTGTGTACCTTGATTGGACTTTGCTGGCTTTACCTTGCACTAAACTCATGTATCTGTACACTGTAAATGGATCGATTGTAATCATATATTTCTGCTGACTGGTTACCACGCAACTAAAGCTTTTCACTGTACCTCGTCACACGTGATAATAAACTAAACTAATACTAAACTAAACCAGACAGATAGATGGATCGGACATAGGTTTAAAGTACGAGGGGCTGTAAGCAATAAGGCAGCAACTCTACCACTGCAACACCATGCCGTCCCAAGCAGAACAGGTGTAGCATCTCCTGCGGTTGCAGGGCAGGGTACCTGGGGAGCAGGTGGTTTGGGTGGGAAGGGATGAGTTAACCAGGGAGGTGCATACACATCAGGGTGTATCATGGTAATAATATATATTTTAATTATCTTTGAACAGGCTGCTTGCAGGACCATTGTCAAAGCTGTAAATCCTTCCTCTCCAGCACGAGGCTGCTTTGTGATCAAACAATTCCCGCAGGAAGCAACCTCTGGATAAAACAGCATCGCATCATTCCATGGTCCTGAGAATCGCTTCTTTGCAAATCTATCCTCTTCCCACAAGAATTTGCTTGTTTCAAAATTAGTTCAGTTTAGTTTAGCGAAACGGCCCCTTCGGCCCATCGAGTCCATACCGACCAGCGAACCCCACACACGGACACTGTCCCACACACACACACGCGATAATTTACAATTTACAGAAGCAAATCAACCTACAAACCTGTACGTCTTTGGAGTGTGGGAGGAAACCGGAGCACTCGGAGAAAACCCACGCAGGTCACGGGGAGTACGGACAATCTCCGCACAGACAGCACCCGTCGTCGGGATCGAACCCGGGTCTCGGGCGCTGTAATGCAGCAACTCCACCAATGCGCCACCGTGCTGCCCCCTAAATATGAGCAATGAATGTGAGGGGTATGGAAGGGGAAGGGGATTGGGGGGGAGGTGGGGGCTGGGATGGAGGAACGCGATGGAGGGGTGGGGGGTGGCATCAGGTAATGGAGGGGTGGGTGTAGGGTCAATGTCTACATTTAGCCTTCTCTCAACACACCGTTCTGTGCTGCCCCATCCCCCTCTCTGTATAGTTGGGATGGGGCGGAGGTAGAACAACCTAACTGTAACTCCATCACCCACCCCCCTTTCCCTCCCTCCAACTCACTCCACATCCCTCCACCTCTCTCTCACCCCTCCCCCCAAACTCCCATCACTGTCCCCTCCTCCCCTACCTCTCCTCCACTTAACTCCTTCTCCCGCCCTCCACCTCCCCAGATCCCCCGACCCATCCCTCATCCTCCCAACCCTCCTCCTCCCTTCCTTCCACCAGATGCCCTCCCTCTAACTCTCTCCCTCCCCATTAACCGTCTAACACCCACTCTCCCTCTAAATTCCCTGTCCCTCCCTTTCCCTCCCACCCCCCTCACTACCTTGCCCTTCCCCTTCCCCGAACGCCCCACATCCCTCCCTCCCTTTTCTTGCACAATCAACCACCTCTCTCCACCTTCCTCCCCCTCCCCCTTCCACCACACCCACCACCCCCCTCTGACCCTCCAGCCCCCGCAGTGCCGCCCTCCCTTCAGTTTAACCCTGTGGCTCGACTTTAATGCGTGGAAAATGCCGACTCTTCTAATAACAATTTGTTAAGTTCGATGTTTCTGCATCTTGTTTCCTGACACGTTCGTGTGTGTAAAGTCTTTATTTTTTCTCTAAACCCGCTGCCTTCCAATCCGAAATGACAATAAAATTTGGTTTTCCACGACGATGATTTCATTCGATTCCAAAATGTGAAAGACAAATTTAGTTTAGTTTAGAGATACAGCATGGAAACAGGCCCTTCGGCCCACCGAGTCCGCGCCGACCAGCGATCACCTGATGGGCAACCTTTCCACGCAGAGGGTGGCGGGTATATGGAATGAGCTGTCAGAGGAGAATTTTGAGGGTTGTACTATAACAGCATTTAAAAGACATTTGGAAAGGTATGTGGATTGGAAAGGTGTAGGGGATATGGTTCAAATGGGACTAGTGCAGAGGGACATGGGATAGATGGGCCAAAAACCTGTTTCTGTGTAGATGGACTCTGTCTCTTTCAAAATATAGCGTGAGAAATCTCAGGGAATACTGTAAGAGAGAGAGTGTTTTTCTTGTCATATGTTCCAGACAGAATAATGAAATTCTTCATTGCAGCAATACAACAGAATACATAAACATACTCTAGTACTCTGTACACAATATAATGAATGAGACAAAAAGTTCAATGTGTGTGAATACACACACACACACACATATATTTTCTGTAAAATTTTCATCGGTTTTTGGCGAAGATGCAAAAACGCACACATATATTATATAACCATATAACAATTACAGCACGGAAACAGGCCATCTCGGCCCTACAAGTCCATGCCGAACAACTTTTTTTCCCTTAGTCCCACCTGCCTGCACTCATACCATAACCCTCCATTCCCTTCTCATCCATATGCCTATCCAATTTATTTTTAAATGATACCAATGAACCTGCCTCCACCACTTCCACTGGAAGCTCATTCCACACTGCTACCACCCTCTGAGTAAAGTTCCCCCTCATATTACCCCTAAACTTCTGTCCCTTAATTCTGAAGTCATGTCCTCTTGTTTGAATCTTCCCTATTCTCAAAGGGAAAAGCTTGTCCACATCAACTCGGTCTATCCCTCTCATCATTTTAAAAACCTCTATCAAGTCCCCCCTTAACCTTCTGCGCTCCAGAGAATAAAGACCTAACTTATTCAACCTATCTCTGTAACTTAGTTGTTGAAACCCAGGCAACATTCTAGTAAATCTCCTCTGTACTCTCTCTATTTTGTTGACATATTTCCTATAATTGGGCGACCAAAATTGTACACCATATTCCAGATTTGGTCTCACCAATGCCTTGTACAATTTTAACATTACATCCCAGCTTCTATACTCAATGCTCTGATTTATAAAGGCTAGCATACCAAAAGCTTTCTTTACCACCTTCTTTACCACTATCTATATGAGATTCCACCTTCAAGGAACTATGCACGGTTATACCCAGATCCCTCTGTTCAACTGTATTCTTCAATTCCCTATCATTTAACATGTACATCCTATTTTGATTTGTCCTGCCAAGGTGTAGCACCTCACATTTATCGGCATTAAACTCCATCTGCCATCTTTCAGCCCATTTTTCCAAATGGCCTAAATCACTCTGTAGACTTTGGAAATCATCTTCATTGTCCACAACACCCCCTATCTTGGTATCATCTGCATACTTACTAATCCAATTTACCACACCTTCATCCAGATCATTGATGTACATGACAAACAACAAAGGACCCAACACAGATCCCTGAGGCACCCCACTAGTCGCCTGCCTCCAACCCGATAAACAGCCATCCACCATTACCCTCTGGCTTCTCCCATTCAGCCACTGTTGAATCCATCTTGCTATTCCTGCATTTATACCCAACAGTTGAACCTTCTTAACTAACCTTCCATGAGGAACCTTGTCAAAGGCCTTACTAAAGTCCATATAGACAACATGCACTGCTTTACCCTCGTCAATTTCCCTAGTAACCTCTTCAAAAAATTCAAGATTAGTCAAACATGACCTTCCAGGCACAAATCCATGTTGACTGTTCCTAATCAGACCCTGTTTATCCAGATGCTTATATATATTATCTCTAAGTATCTTTTCCATTAATTTGCCCACCACTGAAATCAAACTAACAGGTCTATAATTGCTAGGTTTACTCTTAGAACCATCTAGCGCTGGTCTCCAGCAGCTTCTTACTATATGTTCTGCGTATGGTGTGGAACATGATATTTAATATAATGCTTGTAAGAGCGCTGTTATGATCCGTAGAACCAAAGAGGATAAATGTCTAAAAATTTCCTGATTTTAAATTGTCTGACAATAATCTTAGTGTCTGTAATAAGGTAAAATATCTAGGGCATTTTATTACAGAACAAATGACAGATGATGAGGATATTTATAGGCAACGACGCATGCTGTATGTACAGGCGAATGTCTTCTTGTGTAAGTTTGGTGCGTGTGCAGATGTGATGAAGATGTCGCTGTTTAGAGCATATTGCACAACACTCTATACTGCACGCCTGTGGTCGAACTATAGAAAGACAAGTTTGCAGAGACTAATGCCCCTGTCCAACTTAGGAAACCTGAACGGAAACCTCTGGAGACATTGCACCCCACCCAAGGTTTCCGTGCAGTTCTCTGAGGTTTTTGTCAGTCTCCCTACCTGCTTCCACCACCTGCAACCTCCGGCAACCACCTGCAACCTCCGGGAACCACACAGAAACCATGGGTGGGGGGCAAAGTGTCGAGAGGTTTCCGTTCAGGTTTCCTAAGTGGGACAGGGGCATAAAGGTGTCATATAATGAGGCCGTGAGAACACTGCTAAGGAAACCGAGATGATGTAGTGCTAGTAACATGTTTCTGGCTGCAGGAGTCAGTACTTTAGAAGTTGGATGGAGGGGAGGAAAAAGAGGGGAGAGAGAGAGAGAGGGGGGGAGGGGAGGAGAGGAGATGGGGGGAGACGAGGGGGGGTGGAGAGGGAGGGAGAGGAGAGGGGGGGGGAGGAGGATAGGGGGGAGGAGCAGGAGAGGAGAGGGGAGAGAGGGAGAGGAGAGAGGGGAGAGGAGGACGGGTGGCGAGGAGGAGGTGGGGGAGAGGAGAGGGGGAGAGGGAGGAGGGGGAGGATGAGGGGGGAGGGAGAGTGAGAGTGGGAGGGGGAGAGGAGTGTGGGAGAGAGGAGGAGGAGAAGGAGGGAGGAGAGGAGAGAACAGAGGGGAGAGAGGATAGGGGGGAGAGGCGAAGGCGGGCGTGGTGGGGGGGAGGGGAGGAGAGGAGAGGAGAGGGGGGGAAAAGAGGAGAAGAGGGAGTGGAGAGGGGGTGGATGGTAGAGGAGAGGGGGGAGAGGAGAGAAGGGGGAAAGGAGAGGGGGGAAAGGAAGGGTGGGGGGAAAGAGAGAGGGGGGAGGGAGAGAGGACGTTCGAGGAGAGGAGGAGGGGAGAGTTTGAGATTGGAGGAGAGAGGAGAGAGAGGAGAAGCGCTTACGGTGTGATGGGGATGTAGGGTAAGATTAGGGAGCTGATAGTCTCAATGGCAGAAGTGAGAGTGGGCTGGAGGAGGAGAGTGGAGAGGAGAGAGGTTTAAGGAGGAGAGTGGGGAGAATGAGGAGATAGAGGGAGAGAGGTGAGGAGAGGACTAGAGGAGTATGACTTTTGAGAGAAGATCTCTCTAAGACCGAGACTAGAGTGATGGAGAGAGAGGGGGGAGAGAGGAGAGAGAGGAGAGAGAGAGGAGAGAGCGAGAGTAGAGCGAGAGAGAGAGAGAGAGAGAGAGAGCGAGAGAGGATGAGAGAAGGAGAGGAGAGAAGAGAGAGAGAGAGCCTTTTTAATTCAACCCAAACAACAATTTGCAGGCAGGGCTTTTTTTACTTCAAACTAACTATATTTTCATTTTCAAGCCAAATTAAGGGTACTCACAGTGCTGTAGCCATTTGTTCAGTGTCATTCAGAACTCAGAGTGACAGAGACTAATTGACAGAGCTCCAGCTTGCAGAGACTAATTGAGGCACACCACTTCCTGGTTTTATAGTCCCTTCCTCTGCCTCCAGCGGGGGCAGCAGAGAGAATGGGGAATTTTGTAAAAACATTAATATCTTTGTCATTTTTCATCGACAGGAAAAATCCTCGGCACACATACGGCGGAGGGGGGCTCTGAGCAAGGTGGCCAAAAATGACGGCCGTAGGTGGCGGCGTTCTCTCGGAAATCGCAGCACAGATGGCCAAAACCGGTCAAGAACAGACTTTTAGTAATATATAAGAAGATATGCTAAGATGTTACGTAATTTTGTTCCTTGTCTGCACCTTTATTCCGGAAGAAAGTTTTTTATTATTATTATTATTATTTATTATTATTATTATTATTATTATTATTATTATTATTATTATTATTATTATTATTAATCAAGAATCTATCCATCTCTGGCTTAAATCATATCCATTGACTTGACCTCCACAGAGTTTTGAGGCAAAGAATTCCACAGCTTCACCACCCAATGTTCCCAATCTCTAACACTTCATTGACATGCAAGCCTTGTTTCCGCAGGGGAGTTCTACTTCTGCTGCCGCTCTTGTAGACCCATCTACACATTGGTTGACAAAATGCTCCTGAAAACACCTAACAAATTCTACCCAGTCCAGGCCCTCAGCTCTATGGCATTCCCAGTCGATATTCGGCCTGAATGTTAGTAGGACCCCCTCGGTCATGACTGACCATGGGTGATGCATCCTAGTTTGCAGGAGATGTGTGATTGGATGTAAGCCTGGGCGATGTCATATGGAGCCCATCCATAACGTCCCCCCTCTCCTCTCCACCTCGCTGCTCGATCCAAAGGAACAGCAGGGCCGTTACAGTTTGGCAGCAGCGCCGTCGCTGAAGCTGCCAGAGCGAGGTTGTGGTCAATGACAAACTTTAGGGGCTCCCATTCAGCATTTTCTTGAGGTTTACTCCAGGAGCCTTTTCAATGACTGGATGTGGCCACAAGGCAGTGGAGGTTTTAAATCAGCGCTTTCCCTCTCCTAGATGGACCGCCTTCCCAGGTTGACGAGCCCCATCTACCCGAGACTCGTGGGGGCGGGAGCGTCCACCTTTCCGTGCAGGTCTATAGTCTATAGGTGGTGTCCCAAATGCATCTGAATGAAGTATTTGGAATACGCCAACGGAATCCGCACCGACCATCCACCCCGGCGCATTAACATTATCCTGCACACGCTTCGGACAAATTTACATTTATAGTAATTGGTCAAGCCAATTAACCAACAAACCGTACGTCTTTGGACTGTGGGGGAAGCAGCAAATCTACCCGCTGCGCCACCTTGCCAACGTGTCTATGTGTGTGAGGTTGAGGCGTGGTGTGGTTCTTCATCGGCAGTGGCCAAACTACCTTCATGGAATCGCAACGAATAAAATGTCTTTGCCGCCAGATCTCACCAAAGTTAAGATAATGACCAGTGCTGGTGAAAAAAAGCAGCTCTGTGCAGTCAACTGTGTTAAAACACACAATTATATTTCAGATTTATTTCTTTACACAGAGTTTAGCCAATAGAACGAAGGGGGATTTGATCAGAGTCACCATCTCATCTCTGAACTTGGTCTGCGCCACCGCGTAAATCACCGTGTTGGTGCAGGAGCTCAAAGACTGCAGCATGACCCCGATAATCGCAATGATGCTGAAGATGTTGTTGATATCTTTCTGGAAGAATACAGCAGCGGTGATACCGATGCAGATTTTATGCACCACATTCACGGCCCACAACAGGATGAAGCTGCCCGAGATGGCGAGCAGTAAAACGATGGATTTCCTTCGGTTCTCTATCTCGGGGTCACTGTGACTCTCGCCCTTCCCGCTGCCCCGGAGTTCCCTCCTGACTCTGCTGGCCCGGGTGATGTGTCTGATGGTCAGAGCGTTGAGCAGCGCGATCAGCACAAACGGAACCAACGGGGTCAATGCTACCCGCAGCCAGTAATAAGCCACCCAGAGAGGCGATGTGTAGAAGGTGGATTTTATAACACAGAACATTGGTATATTGTCGATTACTTTTGCCGGTTCAAATATGAAGTAAAAACCAACGTTCAGTACAAGGCTGATCACACACACTGATGTTATAATCACAGTCGCGGTTTTCTCGGTGCAGTATTTCACTTTAAAATTCTGGAAACAAATAGCGATAAACCTATCGAAGGTGAAGAGAACAGTAAACCAGACGGAACAGTCAATGGCCACCACACCCAGGTAGAAGATGATGCTGCAGACTGGAGTAATGTCCAGGAGTGACCCTGGGAAGTACATGGGCTTAATCCGAGCGACAGTGATGTTCACGACCAAGACCATGAGGTCGGCGAGTGCCATGGACAACAGGTAGCGGCTGATGCATTTGGAGAGTCCGCACCTTCCCCGGAGCACAACCACCATCGTCAGTATGTTCGCTGCAAGGAAGAAATGGAAACGTGAGGAACGTGGTCCCGGAACTAGTGGCTGGGACGGGTGAAGAAGAAAGCGTCTGACATTTATGGAAGTCTATCATGGGATCAGCATTCTCCCAGTTTAAATCTCATTAAAACGACAAGAATTTTTAAGTGCAATTGATTAATAAAAAAACAATTAAAGCCCTTGTGGATACTGAACTACTGAACTATCGTAAAACCTCCTCATTGTCACTAACATGATTCCGGGTGGGGAAATGTCTCCGTCTTCCAATGCCCGTGCTGTTCTTGACCATAATGCAAACGTTAAATGTAAGAAGATATATAGCCACACACACGCGCGCGCACACACACGCGCACACACGTCCATATCCACACACACACACACACACACATGTTTTGTGTTTGGGTGTGTGTGTGTGTGGGGGGGGGGGGGGGGGGGGTGGGAGGGGAGGGGGAAACTTTTTAAATCTCTCCCTGCACTGGAGACCCGACCTTTTCTCGTCGGGTCTCAGTTGTCGTTGGGGCTGCAACGAGGAGCGGCCTCCAACAGAAGAAGCCGGGGACTCTGGTGCCGACTCACCTCACCGTCGCGGAGCTGGCCGAGACCGGAGCGGGTGGAGCGGTGGAGGAGTGCTGCCGCTGCCGCTGCCGCTGCCGCTGCTGCTGCTGCTGATGCCGCTGCTGCTGCTGATGCGGAGGCTGCTACTGCGGGTCTGCGGACGGCGGCACCGGGAGCCCGCGGGTCCCTGGAGGGAGACCCCGCTTTTCAGGGCTCCTGCAACGGCGACTTCTCCCGCCCGAGTTGTGGGGTCGAAGAGCTCCTGGAGCGGGGCCTGACATCACCGCCCCGCGCAGCTTGGAATGGCCGCGGGACTCTGCGAGCGCATGCCGGGGGCTCTAACACCAAGACTCGGTGTGCGACCTCGCACCACCACCCGGCGTGGCTTCAATGGCCGCGGGACAATCGCCATCGCCAGCCGGGGGCTTTCACTTTGACTCTGACATGGGGGGGGGAGAGTGCAATGGAGAGATAAGTTTTTTTTGGCCTTCCATCACAGCTATGTGATGGATGTTTATGTAAAATGTAAATTATGTTGTGTCTTGGGTCTATTTGTGTGTAATGTATGGCTGCAGAAACGGCATTTCATTTGGACCTCCAGGGGTCCAAATGACAATTAAATAGACTATTGACTATTGACTATTGACACACACACACACACACGAAAGGAGTGTTGAGGAGCAGGGTTTTTTGATACAGAGGGTGGTGGGTGCCTGGAATGCGCTGCCAGGTGTGGCGGTGGGAGCAAATAGGATAGAGGTGTTTAAGAGACTGTGAAAGAGGCACATGGGACTGGAGGCATATGGATCGCATGCAGGCAGAGGGGATTGGCTTAACATGGCGCCGTGTTTGGCATGGACATTGAGGGCCGAAGGACCTGTAACTGCTCTGTACTTTATGTGTTGGAAGGAAATGTTGGGAAGAAGTGCAGATGCTGGTTTAAATTGATGGCGGACACAAAATGCCAGAGTAACTCAGCGGCCCAAGCAGCATCTCCGGAGAGAAGGAATTGGTGGCGTTTCGGGTCGACACCCGTTTGTAGACTGTAATATGCTGCAATACACTGAACTTGATATCTGTAAAAATACATATCCATATACTATTTTTTTTCCTTTCATTATAATGTTTACATACTATATGTCAATGTGTGTATAATGTATATATACTGGTTTTTTTCGTTTATTATGATGTTTACAGAGTACTATGTTTACACATTATGTTGTTGTGAAATAAAATGAATATCCTTCCTTATTTAATTTTGATTGGAATTGAACAAGGTAGCGAAAGGGTGTTTGGATGTGACAACTGGCATCTCACGCCTGACCACGTGCAGAAGACGTTCGCGGGAATTGGCAACATACGATTCGAGTATTATCTCTTGTGTGGGAATGTGTTGGAGAGTGGAGTGGGTGAAGCAGTCACGGACTTCATTGCAACAATAACCGACAACATCGTCCCCACGTTCCCGTTCCCGTTCGTGTTGCCTTGAATGCTCTCACGGCTGCCTACAACTCGGGCCTGGCATCAGGAAACATGGACGTCTACAAGGCAGAGTCCTACCGACTGCGAAGGGCGGTGAAGGATGCAAAAAGGTACAGGGACAAGATGGAGTCATAGATGGAGCAGCAGGACACCAGACGCCTGTTGCAGGGGCTACGGACTGTAACCAACTACCGGAGCAGCCCCTCCCCCCCTCAACAGGAAGTGCCGGCACCTCCCTAGCTGATGACCTGAACTCCTTTTACGCTCGTTTCGAGACGGGCAACAGCACCACAGGTCTGCCGACTAGCAACAATACCGCCAGTGGAAATTATACCAACCATATCAACCTTGTGGATGGTGGACAGAGTTAATGGTGAGATAAACGCTACTTTGGCTAAAGTATGCCAGCACAATAGATTGTTGTGGCCAGGCACCATTGCCCATGGTGATGTATGTCCAGAGAAATTGCTAACATTTCTCTGGTGAGGCCAATTCTGGAGTATGGTGTACAATTTTGGTCGCCTAATTATAGGAAGGATGTCAACAAAATAGAGAGAGTACAGAGGAGATTTACTAGAATGTTGCCTGGGTTTCAGCAACTAAGTTACAGAGAAAGGTTGAACAAGTTAGGGCTTTATTCTTTGGAGCACAGAAGGTTAAGGGGGGACTTGATAGAGGTTTTTAAAATGATGAGAGGGATAGACAAAGTTGACGTGGAAAAGCTTTCCCACTGAGAGTAGGGAAGATTCAAACAAGGGGACATGACATGAGAATTAAGGGACTGAAGTTTAGGGGTAACATGAGGTGGAACTTCTTTACTCAGAGAGTGGTAGCTGTGTGGAATGAGCTTCCAGTGAAGGTGGTGGAGGCAGGTTCGTTTTTATCATTTAAAAATAAATTGGATAGTTATATGGATGGGAAGGGAATGGAGGGTTATGGTCTGAGCGCAGGTATATGGGACTAGGGGAGATTATGTGTTCGGCCCGGACTAGAAGGGTCGAGATGGCCTGTTTCCGTGCTGTAATTGTTATATGGTTATATGGTTAACATAGAAACACGGACCGAACACCTCACGAGATATTGATGGGGTGTTGAAATCCATGATAACAGGAACCCGACCCGCGATTACTCCTGAGAATGTAGTTCGAATATGGAATTGTAAAAAATCCTTAACATATGCTCAACCTATGTGTAAACCAGCTGGTAAAAATCTATGAGAACGTTAAACAGGCAGCGGATCCTCCGGCAGAAGGAAATATGCACCCGTTTAAACCAGGGGATCAGGTTTATGTCGCCCTTTCACCCTTAAAAAAAGTCAGTTTGGAGATCTAATCTTTTTCATGTGGTGGGGTGGGGGTGGGGACTATTTTTCTCAGTCCTTACCTGGTCGGAGATGCGGCTTTTCTCCGGGCCGTATCTTCGCCCTTTCCTCGCGGCCTACCACCGGGACTAGAGCGGCGTTTCTGCCGGGACCGGCCAGAACTTGGACTTCGGCGGCGGCGCTATCCGGGTCGCCGTGCGGTGGGCTCCGGTGTGCCGTGACCGCCGACTCCCAACATCGCGGAGCTGTCGTTACGGAGCTTCCAGCCGCGGCGGCGCTGACTCTGAACACCACGGAGCCTGGGATCTCTCGCCGAGGTCGCCAGTGTTGGAGCTCCGGCCAGCGCGGCCTGTGGACTTCGGGAGCCGCGGTCTCTGGCAGCAAGCGGCCGTTCTAGACGCTCCCAGCCGCTGGCAATTCCACAATGAGCCCAAGCCTCATCATCCGGCGGGAGGGCCTGAATGCATTTCGTTGTCTCTGTACTGTACACTGACAATGACAATTAAAATTGAATCTGAATCTGAACATCGGGCCGCCGTTGCGGCGACTGCGGAGGCCTCAATCAGCCCGACCATGGGTGAACAAGGGGAAGAGGACTGGACTTTGTGCCTTTCCTCACAGTGGGAACCATTGTCGGGGGTTATTCTTGTTTTATGTTCAATTCTTTGTTAATGTGGCGTCTTACTTTTAATGGTGTGCTGCGAAAAACTCTGAATTTCCCTGAGGGGATTAATATAGTATCTGTCTGTCTGCCTGTCTGTCTGTCTGTCTGTCTGTCTGTCTGTCTGTCTGTCTGTCTGTCTGTCTGTCTGTCTGTCTGTCTGTCTGTCTGTCTGTCTGTCTGTCTGTCTGTCTGTCTGTCTGTCTACCTATCATTCTTTCTCTCCTAGATGGAAGAGACCATATTTCTTGCTGCTAACAACACAAACAGCAGTAAAAGTAAAAGAAAAACACGATTGGGTACACGCCACCAGATGTAAACTGTACCACTCAGACGAAACCGTCGAAGAAAAGGAAATCCAAAAACCATAACATTTTGTAGTGATAGAAATTGTGTCAATATGTATACATATTCCTTATTAGCTATATTTGTAGTATTAAATACTTATGGATATACTAACATTGTGTGGGACCAGAGAGAATATGAGGGTGAAGTGGGGCATCTAGATAGTTACAAGAATCAAGAGGAAGGTAAAAGATGAAATATGAAATCTAACGAACAACTTCCACACAGAACACAGTGAACTCGCTGCTGTACGAAAAAAAACAAACTTCCTTATCTGATTATAATGTTGGGTTTGGGCCAATATCCCCTCGAATGCACAAGGGGGTATTCTTTTGCCAGCTCAAGGATGGGTTCCAACCAAAAGTACAATCGGAAATATATGCCTCAATTTTTGTAAATGATTAATAAGTGAAAATATTAATACTCTTTCTTACCATTAGTGTTGGGCATAAAGATCATAAAGAAAAAATAATACCATTCCTTATTTAATTTTGATTGGATTTGAACAAGGTAACGAAAGGGTGTTTTGGATGTGACAAGTGGCATCTATCGCTTGGCCAGCTGCAGAAGATGTTCGTGGGAATCGGCAAAGTAAGATTACTTACAATGTCCATCCCTCGCTGCCCAAGTAGACAATGGGCAGACACCTTAACTTCCAACAAAGCTCTTTACTCGCTTCCTATCCCCTTTTCTCACCATCACCACTTCATTTAGATGCTGTGACACTCTCTCTTTTCACATCTCCCGGTTCGGCTGGTTTCCCTTCTCTAGAGAGACATTTGATGCCTGGGGCATTACAGCGGTAAAGAAACTATTTCAATCGGAGAAAGAAGGCAAGTAGGAGGGCGAGTAAATGGACACATCAAGAGACAACATGGGCGTTTGGGAGAATAAGTCGAGAGTGGTCGCCCAATTTTGTTCGCCCAATTATAGGAAGGATGTCAACAAAAGAGAGAGAGTACAGAGGTGATTTACTAGAATGTTGCCTGGGTTTCAGCAACTAAGTTACGGAGAAAGGTTGAATAAGTTAGGTCTTTATTCTTTGGAGCACAGAAGGTTAAGGGGGGACTTGATAGAGGTCTTTAAAATGATGAGAGGGATAGGCAGAGTTGACGTGGATAAGCTTTCCCCATTGAGAGTAGGGAAGATTCAAACAAGAGGACATGACTTGATAATTAAGGAACAGACGTTTAGGGGTAACATGAGGGGGAACGTCTTTACTCAAAGAGTAGTAGCTGTGTGGAATGAGCTTCCAGTGGAAGTGGTGGAGGCAGGTTCGATTTTATCATTTAAAAATAAATTGGATAGGTATATGGATGGGAAAGGAATGGAGGGTTATGGTCTGAGTGCAGGTAGATGGGACTAGGGGAAAATAAGTGTTCGGCACGGACTTGTAGGGCCGAGGCGGCCTGTTTCGGTGCTGTAATTGTTATGTTTATATGGTATATGGTTAATGCCGCTGGGTACATTATGTGTGGACACTTACACTGACACAGAATGCACCGTCCACCCATCGCTGCCCAAATAGACAAGGGACAGACAGAGACACTTCAGACAACTATGTCAACAGTTGGTGTGAGATATGAGATACACCAGGCGAGAATGTGAACACGTTTCTACTCGTCATAGGCACAAATCCTTAAAGCAGAGACAGATAGATTCGTGATTTGTACGGGTGTCGGTGGTTGTGGGGAGAAGGCAGGAGAATGGGGTTAGGAGGCAGAGCCACGATTGAATGGGGGGCAGTGTTAGGTGTGAGGAGGATGCTAGGAGACTGCAAGGTGACTTGGATAGGCTGGGTGAGTGGGCAAATGTTTGGCAGATGCAGTTTAATGTGGATAAATGTGAGGTTATCCATTTTGGTGGCAAAAACGGGAAAGCAGATTATTATCTAAACGGTGGCCGATTGGGAAAGGGGGAGATGCAGCGAGACCTGGGTGTCATGGTACACCAGTCATTGAAGGTAGGCATGCAGGTGCAGCAGGCAGTAAAGAAAGCGAATGGCATGTTGGCTTTCATAGCAAGAGGATTTGAGTATAGGAGCAGGGAGGTTCTACTGCAGTTGTATAGGGTCTTGGTGAGACCACACCTGGAGTATTGCGTGCAGTTTTGGTCTCCAAATCTGAGGAAGGACATTATTGCCATAGAGGGAGTGCAGAGAAGGTTCACCAGACTGATTCCTGGGATGTCAGGACTGTCTTATGAAGAAGAAAGACTGGATAGACTTGGTTTATACTCTCTAGAATTTAGGAGATTGAGAGGGGATCTTATAGAAACTTACAAAATTCTTAAGGGGTTGGACAGGCTAGATGCAGGAAGATTGTTCCCGATGTTGGGGAAGTCCAGGACAAGGGGTCACAGCTTAAGGATAAGGGGGAAATCCTTTAAAACCGAGACGAGGAGAACTTTTTTTCACACAGAGAGTGGTGAATCTCTGGAACTCTCTGCCACAGAGGGTAGTTGAGGCCAGTTCATTGGCTATATTTAAGAGGGAGTTAGATGTGGCCCTTGTGGCCAAGGGGATCAGAGGGTATGGAGCGAAGGCAGGTACGGGATACTGAGTTGGATGATCAGCCGTGATCATATTGAATGGCGGTGCAGGCTCGAAGGGCCGAATGGCCTACTCCTGCACCTAATTTCTATGTTTCTATGTTTCTATGAATGGCGGAGAAAACCCCATGTCCAAATTCTACTCTTATCGTGCATGAACTTGTGAACTTATGAACCAGTTTCCACAATTCTTTTAGCTTTACACTAATTATGGAAAAGTATAAGTTCCCCCAAAAGTTGTCGTTCAAAATTGCCGAGGTCAATATAGGTATTATTGGATGGGAACATATAAGACAGATGTTTAATAGTGCGGCAGCTTCAATGTCAGTGAATTACTGTTAACAGAATGTTTCGTTTAGTTTAGAGATACAGCGCAGAAACTATTAACTACGGCCCACGGAGTCCGTTCTAATCGGAGACATTTTACATTTACACCACGTTAATTAACCTACAGACATGTACGTCTTTGGAGTGTGGGATGAAACCGAAGATGTCGGAGAAACCCCATGCAGGTAACGGGGAAAATATACAAACTCCGTACAGACAGCACCCGTAGTCAGCATCGAACCCGGGTCTCTGGCGCTGTGAGGCAGCAACTCTATCGCTGCACCACAGTGCGGTATTAAGGTGCCGATTTTGTTGGAATTTTCACCGCTTGTTTTCTATCACCGTGATCAGATTCTCAGACTATCAGTGGCGGAGGTGAAGTCCCGGTTCCTGGTCCATGGTTTCCCGTTCACCGCGCCATTAACCCTGCAGTTTAATCAAATCTCCACCAACAATCCCCGTGATAACACCTGCAGGTAGTCCATAGTCGCCAAACAGCGTCTTAATGACTCCCTGCTAACCTCATTCTCCTGCCTTCTCCCCATAACCCCTGACACCGCACTAATCAAGAATCTATCTATCTCTGCTTTAAGAATATCCATTGACTTGCCCTCCACAGCCGTCCGTGGCAAAGAATTCCACAGATTCACCACCCTCTGGCTGAAGAAATTCCTCCTCATCTCCTTTCCAGATGAACGTAATTTAAGTATGA
Organism: Leucoraja erinaceus; assembly: GCF_028641065.1. Classification (NCBI taxonomy): domain Eukaryota; kingdom Metazoa; phylum Chordata; class Chondrichthyes; order Rajiformes; family Rajidae; genus Leucoraja; species Leucoraja erinaceus. Next base: position 65,854 of record NW_026575968.1, on the reverse strand, counting down.
GGATATGACTAGTCCTAGTCCTGGATTCTCTCACTAGTGGAAACATCCTCTGCACATCCTCTCTATCCAGGCCTTTCACTGCTCGGATACAGATGCATATTGATTCCCGGCTCTGTGCGAGCCGCCTTCTCGCCAGGGCCAGAGCCCAGAGCGGGAGCAAACGACAGCCAGAGGATCTCTTTTAATTGTCATCACAAAGCGAAATCCGAGAGTCCGGGTCACAGTTTAACAATAAAGGGTAGGTCATTTAAGACTGAGATGAAGAAAACAAACTTCACCCAGGGAGTTGTGAATCTGTGAAATTCTCTGCCGCAGAAGGCAATGAAGGTCCATTCACTGGATGTTTTCAAGAGGCAGTTAGATTTAGCTCTTTGGGTTAAAATAATCAAGGGATATATGGAGAAAGCGGGAACGGGGTAATGCTTTTAGATGACCAGCCATGGTCATATTGAATGGCGGTACTGGCTCGAATGGCCTACTCCTGCACCTATTTTTCTATGTTTCGATGTTTGGATGTTTCTATGTTCCTATCTCCCAATACACTGGAATTTCGATTAAAGAGTCTGAAATTCTTGACTGTTGAAAGGGGAGAGGAACCATAATTGTCCTGAGAATTGTGCACTTAGGTTGAGCACACGATGCCAATAAGTCAAAACAAACCGCGAATGAAATCGGGTGGTGAAATTTGAAAACATCAAGTCCCAATGAACAAGCGGTAACAAGGACTCACCTGGAACGCCAAACGCCACGAGAATTGGATAGTAAATCAATCTAATTTCGCCCAGGATTGATCGACCCATCTTCCCGAGCAATTGGATGCCGTAGAAACACGGTCTGATCAAGAGACTTCAATCCAATCCCTTATTTGTACCCCAGGAAAACCTCCAGTGGGACAATGACGTTGCCAAATGACTAGCATTAGTTATGGTACTTTAAACAAACAGATGAAGCAATGATTTAGTTCGGTCTCGCCCCGATTCGTCACCCATCTCTCCAGAGACGCTGCCTGCCACGCTGCATTAATCCCGCATATTGTGCCTATCTTCTTTTGTTGCTTTTCTCTTGGTATGGCTGTATGGTAACTCAAATTTCACTGTACTTTACTGGTACACGTGACAATAAACTGACCATGAAACATCGAACCTTGAAACTTTCTCTTTCCGTTTCTCGCCACTTCCACTTTGACACACTCCTCCCTTCGTTCCTCTTTCCGGTTCCCCAATTGAATCGGCTTCATTTCCCCTCGGGCAGCAACGTTATATTTAGGCTTTATCTATACTTTTCTTCCTCATTTTCCGCACCAGTTTCGAGTTTTGTTTTGGTGTTCTTAGGTCTTTATTCTTTGGAGCGCAGAAGGTTAAGGGGGGACTTGATAGAGGTCTTTAAAATGATGAGAGGGATAGACAGAGTTGACGTGGACAAGCTTTTCCCATTGAGAGTAGGAAAGATTCAAACAAGAGGACATGACTTCAGAATTAAGGGACAGAAGTTTAGGGGTAACATGAGGGGGGATTTCTTTTCAGAGAGTGGTGGCTGTGGGGGAGCTTCCAGTGGTAGTGGTGGAGGCAGGTTCGATTTTATCATTTAAAAATAAATTGGATAGGTATATGGATGGGAAAGGAATGGAGGGTTATGGTCTGAGTGCAGGTAGATGGGACTAGGGGAAAATAATTGTTCGGCACGGACTTGTAGGGCCGAGATTGCCTGTTTCCGTGCTGTAAATTGTTATATGGTTATATAGTCAGGATCGAACCCGGGTCTCTAGCGCTGTATGGCAGCCATTCTACCGCCACGCCACCGTGCCCCACTCATCTGGGCTGTAGGTTTTAATGGGTCTGTCACCACATGAACCCGACGTTTGAATCAATACAATTCTTTTGCTGTTAACTCATTCAGCCAGTCTGAAGAATGGTCTCGACCCGAAACGTCACCCATTCCTTCTCTCCAGAGATGCTGCCTGTCCCGCTGAGTTACTCCAGCTTTTTGTGTCTATCTTCGATTTAAATCATCACCTGCCGTTCTTTCCTACACATATCTTGATCTGGTTTTAACTCGTGGGAGATGTCACGCATTGTGTGAAACGTCATACGAATTGTTACTCTTTAATGACTGCAGGACTCCAATCAGCTCTCAGATTCAATTTAATTGTTGTTTTTGTACAGTACAGAGACAACGAAATGCATTTAGCATCTCCCTTGAAGAGCGACATAGCACACGATTTGAATAAAAAATTATAAGGGGTGGGGGGAGGGGGGGGGGGATGGACAGTGACGTGGACAATTTTTGTTGCGTGAGACCCAGTCAGGGGAAAGACAAATACTGAGTTACACTCGAGCCGTCCACAGTGTACAGATACATGATAAGGGAATAACGTTCGTGCAAGGTTAATATAGTAAATTCCTTTTAAAAAGTTTTTTTTTTGGGTTATAAGCAGTAAATTTGGCGATGCTGAGCGCCCTCCGCAGACATGACCAACTGTTTTCTAACTTACCAATCCATGTTTTTTTAGCTTTAAAATCTGGACCAAGGAAAAAAGTCTATGCGCGTAGAGTCGTTCCCTAGTCGCAGCACAGTGTTGGAATAAGAAATTTAGGTTTGTGAGTCACGAGTACGGAAGAACAGTGAACACTTCGTGCTACCCAGTCAAGGAAAAAGGGACAATCGCTCTATGATTACATTCGAGCTCCGCCACAGGTGTACCATACATGATAACGGAATACCGTTCGTTACCAATCCTGTACCGATTCCGATTAAAAAAAATAGTCCGAGGGTCAAGAATCAGGTGGTAATAGGTCAGAAACATAGACCTGTCTTTGGAGGATGGTCTCAGTTTTCTGATAACTACTGGGAGGAAACCATCTCTGATTCCTGGGATCAAACAGGATTTGTCTATGAAGAAAGACTGGATTTTTTTGTTTGTGTGGGCGCATTTCTCTAGAATTTAGAAGATTGAGAGGGGATCTTATAGAAACTTACAAAATCTTCTAAGGGGTTAGTTCAGGCTAGATGATATTCCGAAGATTGTTTGGTTTTGGATGTTTTTATTGTCCAGGAAGGGGGTCAACTGTTTAAACTTTATAAGGGGAAATTGGATTTTTTTAAAAATCTGGATGAATAAAAGAACTATTTTTCCTAGTCGAAGCACAGTGGTAGGTGAAACTTATTTGTGATCTCTGCCACGAGTAGGGAGTTGAGGCCATTTCTATGTGCTATGTTTTAATTGGAGAGGAGTTACATGATGAACTTTAGCCGTCCACAGTAGGGGATATCCCAGGTCTCTTATGGAGAGAATAACGTTCGTGCAAGGTTAATCTAGTAAATTCCGATTAAAAAATAGTCCGAGGGTCAACAATGAGGTGGATAGTAGTTCAGCATTGCTCACTGGCTGTGGTAGGATGCTTCAGTTTCTTGATAACAACTGCGAAGAAACCATCCCTGAAACTGGAGGTGTGCGTTTTCATATTTCTATACCGTTTGCACGATGGGAGAGGGGAGAAGAGGAGAGAGGGGAGAAATCCTTATACTCTAATGGGCAATTTGGAGAGTCCACTTATCCTACAAAATACTTAGGATGTGGAAGGACATGTAGCACCGAGAGGAAACCCACGCGGTCACATAGAGATTAGCTGATCTTGCCATCGCGTTTGGCACGGACATTGTGTTCCAGTGATAGGTTCCAAGTTTTAAGAACAGGACATTATCACAACGTTCAATAAATATTGAGACAAGTACATGGATATGACATACCTTGAGGAGGAGAACTTCTTCAAAGTCGGCATCTCTCCCCCCTTGACTCCATTCAAGGACCCAAGCAGTCTTTCCAGGTGAGGCAGAGGTTCACCTGCACTTCCTCCAACCTCATCTACTGCATCCGCTGCTCTAGGTGTCAGCTGCTCTACATCGGTGAGACCAAGCGTGGGCTTGGCGATCGCTTCACCCAACACCTTCGCTCGGTCCGCAATAACCAACCTGATCTCCCGGTGGCTCAGAACTTCAACTCCCCCTCCCATTCCGAATCCGACCTTTCTGTCCTGGGCCTTCTCCACGGCCAGAGTGAGTCCCACCGTAAATTGGAGGAGCAGCACCTCATATTTCGCTTGGGCAGTTTACGCCCCAGCGATATGAACATTGACTTCTCCAATTTCAGGTGGTCCTTACTTTAATCATCTTATTTATATAGCACATTTTCAGTCAACTTGCATTGACCCCAAAGTGCTTCACATAATAACATTACATTACACACAGGCAAAGGTGGGTGAAGTGTCTTGCCCCAAGGACACAACGACAGTATGCACTCCAAGCGGGATTCGAACCGGCTACCTTCTGGTCGCCAGCCGAACACTTAGCTCATTGTGCCATCTGTCGTCTTACTTTCTCCTCCGCTTCTCAGCTCTCCCTCAGCCTCAGTCGCCGCCTCTTCCTTTCTTCTTCCCCCACCATCCTCACATTAGTCCGAAACGTTGCCTATTTCCTTCGCTCCATAGATGCTGCCTCACCCGCTGAGTTGCTCCTGCATTTTGGATATGACATGTTTGGAGGGATATGGGTCAAATGCAGGCAGGTGGGATTAGCGTAGATAGAAACATAGAAATTAGGTGCAGGAGTAGGCCATTCGGCCCTTCGAGCCTGCACCGCCATTTAATATGATCATGGCTGATCATCCAACTCAGTATCCCGTACCTGCCTTCTCTCCATACCCTCTGATCCCCTTGGCCACAAGGGCCACATCTAACTCCCTCTTAAATATAGCCAATGAACTGGCCTCAACTACCCTCTGTGGCAGAGAGTTCCAGAGATTCACCACTCTCTGTGTGAAAAAAGTTCTCCTCATCTCGGTTTTAAAGGATTTCCCCCTTATCCTTAAGCTGTGACCCCTTGTCCTGGACTTCCCCAACATCGGGAACAATCTTCCTGCATCTAGCCTGTCCAACCCCTTAAGAATTTTGTAAGTTTCTATAAGATCCCCTCTCAATCTCCTAAATTCTAGATGGAGCATGGTTGCCATTGTGAGCAAGTTTGGCTGAAGGGTACCCCTCAGGTTCCTCGTGAATCTTTTCCCCTCACCTTCACACCTATGCACAGACCAGCGAAGGGGGGTGTGAGCAGGCCGATCATCTGCGCTCTGAACCTGCTCTGGGTGAGCGCGTACACACAGGTGTTTGTGCAGGAACCGAGGCACTTCAGCAGCATCGCGACTTGCACGGCCGCGTACAGCGAGCGGGGCCCGCGGAACATCACCGTCCCGCTCACCCCGACCCAGGCGTCGATCACCATGATGGGAACGGACAGCGCCACGAAGCTCCCGGAGACGGCGAAGAGCAGTGCGACCGACGCCCTCCGGCTCCTGACCTCGGGGTCGTCGTCACCGCCCACCTGGCGAGGGCCCTTCAAGGCCAGCCGGGCCCTGCTGGCCCCCAGGATGTATCTGGCGGTCAGCGAATTCAGCAGCAGCAGGGCTGGGATGGGGAGGAAGGTGTTGAGCAGGTTGGAGGCCCAACCATGGGCGGACCACAGCGGGGATTCCAAGTGACCCGGCACAGGGCAGCAACCGTAGGCCACACGGTGAACGGTGTAACAGGGCCGGTACCGGAGCGGCAAGGGCACGTTGGTCAACACGCTGACCATTCCTACCGTCGCTAGCACCATGGCCGCGGTTCTCTCGGTGCAATACGTGCGCCTCAGCTTCTGGCAACAGATAGCCACGAAACGGTCACACGTGAAGGATACGGTGAACCAGGTACTGAGCTGGAAACTGAAGCCTTGCAGATAGGAACTGAGCCGACACACTGGCGTGTAGCGGAGCGGAGACCCGGGGAAGTGGTACCTGAAATAACAAGAAACGCCGGGGATTAGGCAGCGGCTCTGGAGGAGAAAGATAGACACAAAACCATATAACCATATAGATTTAACCATATAACAATTACAGCACGGAAACAGGCCATCTCGACCCTTCTAGTCCGTGCCGAACACATAATCTCCCCTAGTCCCATATACCTGCGCTCAGACCATAACCCTCCATTCCCTTCCCATCCATATAACTATCCAATTTATTTTTAAATGATAAAAACGAACCTGCCTCCACCACCTTCACTGGAAGCTCATTCCACACAGCTACCACTCTCTGAGTAAAGAAGTTCCCCCTCATGTTACCCCTAAACTTCAGTCCCTTAATTCTCATGTCATGTCCCCTTGTTTGAACCTTCCCTACTCTCAGTGGGAAAAGCTTTTCCACGTCAACTCTGTCTATCCCTCTCATCATTTTAAAAACCTCTATCAAGTCCCCCCTTAACCTTCTGCGCTCCAAAGAATAAAGCCCTAACTTGTTCAGAAAGCTGGAGTAACGCAGCGGGCCAGGCATCAAATGGAGGAAAGATTGACACAAAACGCTGGAGTAACGCAGCGGGTCGGCACGGTGGCGCAGCGGTAGAGTTGCTGCCTCACAGTGCCGGAGACCCTGGTTCGATCCTGACTGCGGGCGCTGTCTGTCCGGAGATTGGCCGTTCTCCCCGTGACTGCGTGGGTTTTCTCCGGGTGCTCCGGTTTCCTCCCACTTTTGCAAACACACCGGGATGGGGGGGGGGGGGGGGGGGGGGGGGGGGTACAGCACCCAATTAACCTACAAGCCAACACGTCTTTGGAGTGTGGGAGAAATCCGGAGCCCCCGGGTAAAACCCACGCAGTCACAGGTAGAACGTACAAACTACACACATGCACACCACGGTCAGAGCCGAACCCAGGTCTTTCGTGCTGTGTGGGGAACAGGAGCGGGCAGGGGGGGGGGGGGGGGGGGGGGGTGCGTGAAGAAGACAGAGGCGTGGTGTGGGGTAGAATTGAATGGATTTTGGGGGAGGTTGGTGAAAGGGGGAGATGCAGCGAGACCTGGGTGTCATGGTACACCAGTCATTGAAGGTAGGCATGCAGGTGCAGCAGGCAGTAAAGAAAGCGAATGGTATGTTAGCTTTCATTGCAAAAGGATTTGAGTATAGGAGCAGGGAGGTTCTACTGCAGTTGTACAGGGTCTTGGTGAGACCACACCTGGAGTATTGCGTACAGTTTTGGTCTCCAAATCTGAGGAAGGACATTATTGCCATAGAGGGAGTGCAGAGACGGTTCACCAGACTGATTCCTGGGATGTCAGGACTGTCTTATGAAGAAAAACTGGATAGACTTGGTTTATACTCTCTAGAATTTAGAAGATTGAGAGGGGATCTTGTAGAAACTTACAAAATTCTTAAGGGGTTGGACAGGCTAGATGCAGGATGATTGTTCCCGATGTTGGGGAAGTCCAGGACAAGGGGTCACAGCTTAAGGATAAGGGGGGAAATCCTTTAAAACCGAGATGAGAAGAACTTTTTTTCACACAGAGAGTGGTGAATCTCTGGAACTCTCTGCCACAGAGGGTAGTTGAGGCCAGTTCATTGGCTATATTTAAGAGGGAGTTAGATGTGGCCCTTGTGGCTAAGGGGATCAGGGGGTATGGAGAGAAGGCAGGTACGGGATACTGAGTTGGATGATCAGCCATGATCATATTGAATGGCGGTGCAGGCTCGAAGGGCCGAATGGCCTACTCCTGCACCTAAATTTCTATGTTTCTATGTTTCTATGAAAGGTTACCTAAAATCGGAGTATTCAATGTTCATACCGTTGGGTTGTAAGATGCTGTTCAGTTCCTCCAGAGCCTCATCCTGGCAGTGGAGGAGGCCCAGGATAAAAAAGGTCAGTGTGTGGCAACGGGCAGGGAATGGTTAAAAACCGGGAGATCCAACAGGTCTTGGCGGACCGAGCGCATGTAAAGTTCCGCGAAATTGCCGCCCAGTCTACGCATTGTCTTGCCGATGTACAGGAGGCCACATCGGGAACTGGGATAACTCCCGGTGGCCAAACACTTTAACTCTTCCTCCCATTCCCACACCTACCCATTCTGTCAGGGGCCTCCTCCATTGTCAGAGTGAGGCCCAGCGTAAATTGGAGCAACATCACCTCATGTTTCGCCTGGGCAGCTCACACCCCAGCTTGACTTCTCTAACTTCAAGTGACCCTTGCTTTTCCTCTCTTTCCATCCCTCCCCACCCTAATTCTCCGACCAGTCTGACTGTCCCTTTATTAAATTGTATCTCTCTTTGCTTCGTTGTCCACTTCCCCGAGCTAACAGTGGTCTATTCTACTTTTCCCTTGATCAGAATACATTTCCCCCCCCCCCCCCCCCCCCCCACCCCCCCTTCCCACCCCCCCCCCCCCCCCCCCCCCCCCCCCCCACCTCCCAATCGTCAATTTAATGTAAATCTTGTTTTTTGCACATGCTGGCCCAATCCCTTTCATATGATAGAAATTAGGTTAAGTAGGCCATTCGGCCCTTCGAGCCTGCACCGACTATGATAGATCATCCAACTCAGTATCCTTACCTGAAAGAAATACCCTCTGATCCCCAGCCACAATCCACATCTAACTCCCTAGTAAATATAGAAAGTCAACTACCCTCTGTGGCAGAGAACAGAGATTCACCACTCTCTAGATGAAAAAAGATCTCGGTTTTAGAAAGACTTTCAGCTGTGAGATGTCCTGGACTTCCCCAACAGAACAATTAGAACGATCTATCCTAGGGACACGACGTAAGTCACGCTCAACTACGCATGCTTGATGAGATTACATGAGTACAAACCCATATGTCCCCCTAAGACACCTGACATCTGAACTATGACTCTGAAGATGCCTAATTTAAATGCACATGCGATGCATGATACTCCAGCATTTGGTGTCTTTGACGTTAGGTGGGCGTTCCAGACGTTCCTGGGAAACAGGGCTTTATGAACCAACATGCCATTGGCTTTCTTTAAGCACACCTGAATGGGGAGTGGATGAGAATGTGATAATAATCGGAAATGAAATGTATAAAGAGAAAAAGCATCTCGAAACATCTTCAACATTAAACTAGAAGTTGAAGGTAATCTCATTGTGCCACTAGGGGACATCAGAGGAGAGGCACCTACATTCTCACAGAATATGCCCTCCAATTAATAAAAACACTTGGATGTGTATTTGTCTGAATTCCTCTCTCAACGCAACATTTGTTTTCACTGTACCTCGGTCTCACTACTTGAACTAAACTCCACTTCTGAAAGGCAATTTAATGTGGGGAGTTTACTCCTACTGGTTTTTTAATGACTGCTGGCAGATCACATTTGAACCCCCTCCGGGGATTAGTAATGTTATATCGTATTGTATGGTAACAACGTCCCATTTGATGTCTCTTTTTCACACCTTACCTTTTCATATCTCTACGTGTCCCCCTACACAGACTCTCAGTCTGAAGCAGGCTCTCGACCCGAAACGTCACCCATTCTTTCTATCCGCAGATGCTGCCTGTCCCGCTGAGTTACTCCAGCATTTGGTGTCTATCTTCGGCGTAAGCCAGCATCTGCAGTTCCTTGCTACACATGCAGTAGATGAGGTTGGAGCAGGTATCCAGTACCTACCTGACTATCTGGCTGACTATGACGTTGAAGACCAACACCATGAGATCACCCATCGCCATGGCAATCATGTAGCAGGTGATGTCTTTGGAGAGACCGCACTTTCCTCGAAACAGGATCACCAAGGACATCAAGTTGGCTGTAAGGAAGCACAGAACAGCGAGGAGCAAGGGGGAAATGGGATAGAGACGCAGGGAACTGCATCTACAGTTTCTGGCAATACATTTAACTAGAATTTCAGAGGTCCTGAACTACTTTCTATCTCATTGGCGCACTCGCACTATGTGTGATCGGAACTTGATGGACTTTACCTTGCACTGAACGTTATACCCTCAACATGTATGTGTACACTGACTGTATTTCCTCTCACTTCTTAGCACGCAACAAACGCTTTTCACTGTACCTCGGTACACGTGCTAATGAACTAAACTCAACTGAACTGAATGCGATAATGAAAGGCGAGATCGGGTGAATGTGGGGAGGATGTTTCCGCTGGTGGGAGAGTCTAGGACCAGAGGGCACAGCCTCAGAATTCCGGACATTCCTTGAGAAATATGAGGAGGAATCTCTTCAGTCAGATTGTGGCGAATCCATGGAATTCATTGCCACAGACGGCGGTGGAGGCCAAGTCATTGGGTATTTCTAAACCGGAGATTGACAGGTACTTGATCAATAAGTTTGTTAAAGGTTACATAGAAATATAGAAACATAGAAAATAGGTGCAGGAGTAGGCCATTCGGCCCTTCGAGCCTGCACCGCCATTTAATATAATCATGGCTGATCATCCAACTCAGTATCCTGTACCTGCCTTCTCTCCATACCCCCGGATCTCTTTAGCCACAAGGGCCACATCTAACTCCTTCTTATATATAACCAATGAACTGGCCTCTGCATTCTGCGGCAGAGAATTCCAGAGATTCGCCACCATCTGTGTAAAACATGTTTTTCTCGTCTCAGTCCTAAAATATTTCTCCTTTATCCTTAAACTGTGAGCCCTTGTTCTGGACTTCCCCAACATCGGGAACAATCTTCCTGCATCTAGGCTGTCCAACCCCTTAAGAATTTTGTAAGTTTCTATAAGATCCCCCCCCCCCCCCCACCCCCCTCAATCTTCTAAATTCTAGCGAGTACAAGCCGAGTCTACGGGGAAAAGGCAGGAGAATGGGGGTGATAAGGGGAAGATAGATCAGCCACGACTGAATGTTAGAGTAGACTTGACGGGCTCTTCACATTCACCCCATCCAGACCATACACAACACCCGTGGTCAGAATCGAACCCAGGTCTTTCGCCACTGTGCACTAATTTTACACAATAAGAGGTGAAGCGTGACAACAGGCCCTTCGGCCCGTCGGGTCTGCGCAGACCAGCGACTACCTGCCCAATGAGAGAAGCAATCCGTCTTCCCTTAGAATTGAAACCAAGAGCACAAAGGTAAACAATCTCATCGTTGCCCTGACTCTGACCACCGAGTGAAACAATGGGTGCAGAGAAATCAACTCTGCAGTCAAAAACAATGAAGAGACATAGATGGTCTCCATTCAACCTCCGGTATTCCAGAGAATACAATCCAAGTCTGTCCGACTTCTCCTTGTAGCTGATTCCCGCTAAAGCAGGTATCATTCTGGTAATAGGCACATAATGCTAGAGTAACCCAGCGGGTCAGGCAGCATCTCTGGAGAGAAGGAAAAAGTGACATTTCGGGTCGAGACCTTTATTTCAGACTAGTAATGAGAAAAGGAAACGAGAGATATAGTCGGTGATAGAGAGAGATAAAGAACAAATGAATGAAAGCTATGCATAAAGTAACGATGATCAAGGCCATGAGAGCCCATGATGGTCCATTGTTGGCTGAGGGCGAGGCGATACCGAGTTATACAGACAGTGAAACCCAACAAGACGACAGTGAAACTAGTACGACAACTAGGGTGGGGGAGGGGCGGAGAGAAAACCACCGCTACATTAAATAACCATATAACCATATAACAATTACAGCACGGAAACAGGCCATCTCGGCCCTACAAGTCCGTGCCGAACAATTTTTTTTCCCCCTTAGTCCCACCTGCCTGCACTCATACCATAACCCTCCATTCCCTTCTCATCCATATGCCAATCCAATTTATTTTTAAATGATACCAATGAACCTGCCTCCACCACTTCCACTGGAAGCTCATTCCACACCGCTACCACTCTCTGAGTAAAGAAGTTCCCCCTCATATTACCCCTAAACTTCTGTCCCTTAATTCTGAAGTCATGTCCTCTTGTTTGCATCTTCCCTATTCTCCCAGGAAAAAGCTTGCCCACATCACCACCGTCTCTCCCTCTCCTCATTTTAAAGCCCTCTATCAAACACCCCCCTACCCTTCGGCGCTCCAGAGAATAAAGACCTATCTTATTCAACCTATCTCCGTAACTGAGATGTTAAAACCCAGGCAACATTCTAGTAACTCTCCTCTGTACTCTCTCTATTTTGTTGACATCCTTCCTATAATTGGGCGACCAAAATTGTACACCATACTCCAGATTTGGTCTCACCAATGCCTTGTACATATTTAACATTACATCCCAGCTTCTATACTCAATGCTCTGATTTATAAAGGCTAGCATACCAAAAGCTTTCTTTACCACCCTATCTATATGAGATTCCACCTTCAAGGAACTATGCACGGTTATACCCAGATCCCTCTGTTCAACTGTATTCTTCAATTCCCTACCATTTACCATGTACGTCCTATTTTGATTTGTCCTGCCAAATCACCTCACATTTATCAGCATTAAACTCCATCTGCCATCTTTCAGCCCATGAAATGACTTACCAGGCACACCAATGACTGCAATAATCGGGTAGAAGATCTCGATGTGAAGTGCGTACGCTCCCATCCTCTGATGAAAGGAGGCGCTCTATGCATGGGGTGCTTTGGAAACGGTAGGATTTATATGTGAGCAGATGGTCTCTTGCGACATCCATGTCAGTAACCAGAGCAAATATTCAACGCAAGGTTTCGCAAACCAGCACTAATGAGACCTAATGATCCTCAGAGAAAACGTTGCACTCACAGGCACCAGTCATTACATCACTAGTTTAGTTTAGTTTAGTTAGTGTGCTTTAGTTAATTTAATTTCGTTAGTTTGCTTTAGTTAGTTTACTTTAGTGTATTAGTTTGCTTTAATTAGTTATGTTATCATTAGTCTAGTTTTGTTTAGTTTTGTTCCATTTCATTATGTTTCGTTTAATTTAATTTAGCTAAGTCAGTTTAGTTTAGTTTAATTGAGTTTAGTTTAGTCTAGTCTAGTCTAGATTAGTTTAGTTTAGAAACATAGAAACATAGAAATTAGGTGCAGGAGTAGGCCATTCGGCCCTTCGAGCCTGCACCGCCATTCAATATGATCATGGCTGATCATCCAACTCAGTATCCCGTACCTGCCTTCTCTCCATACCCCCTGATCCCCTTAGCCACAAGGGCCACATCTAACTCTCTCTTAAATATAGCCAATGAACTGGCCTCAACTACCCTCTGTGGCAGAGAGTTCCAGAGATTCACCACTCTCTGTGTGAAAAAAGTTCTTCTCATCTCGGTTTTAAAGGATTTCCCCCTTATCCTTAAGCTGTGACCCCTTGTCCTGGACGTCCCTAACATCGGGAACACTCTTCCTGCATCTAGCCTGTTTAGATTTGTTTATTTTAGTTTTGTTAAGTGATACAGCTCGGAAACTTGATCTGAAACTTGATCTGAAAAAGGCACATCATCACATTCAGGCACAGTTTCAGAGGATATTTCAGAGGACCTCACATTGTTCATCAACTCCGCTGCGCTGGTCAAGAAGGCACAGCAACGACTGATCTCCCTGAGGACATTAAAAACAGACTGGTCTGCCCCAACAGCTGCTGACAACCTTCTACCGCTGCACCACAGAGAGCATATTAACGTATGGCATCTCTGTGTGGTATCTCAGCTGCACGGAGGCGGAGAGGAGAGCTCTTCAGCGCGTCGTCCACAGAGCGCAGAGGATTATTGGGACACCGCTACCAGCCTTGGAGGGCATCTACCACACACGGTGCCTCAGGAAGGCCGTCAGCATCCATAAAGACTCCTCACACCCTTGTAATGGACTGTTCGAACTATTTTTTGACATCGGATGGAAGCTGCATACCAAATCACGTTGCACTGATGTGCAATTACAATAAAATGTATTATTATTATTATTAGTTTATTCCCAGCTGTTATTAGGCGACTGATACACGCTACCATAACCAGAGAGCAGTCCTGAACTACTATCTACCCTTTAGGTGACCCTTGGTCTATCCAGGGCCTGATTTAGATGAAGCTGTTCCACTTGTGAGGCCCCCTCCGCGTTGGTTTTCATCGCTGGCGGCGAGGCAGCGACCGGTCCGCCATGGCGGCCAAATCTCCCACAATTCAAAGCGATGGAGAAAGTGCCCAGCGTCGACCAGTTGCCGTTGCAGTGCGCATGCGTAGGGTGGCCGATGATGTGCTGGCCGTGATTGTGCGCATGTGCAGGGGTGAGGACGTGCAGGCCGCAGCAATACGCATGCGCAAGGCGGCCTGCCGTGCCGGCGGATGAGGAGCGAGCGGAGCCCAGACACGGATAGCGGGGGGGAGATGGAGAGAGAGAGAGAGAGAGAGAGAGAGAGATAGAGAGGGGGGGCCCGCCCAGAGTTGAACGGTAGGTGTCCTGCCTTGGCCGGAGGCCCCCCTAGACCTCGAGGCCCTAAACTTAAACTTGTCCAGTTTAAAGGTAAATCCGGCCCTGGCTCTATCAGATTTCGATGTCCGGAAGTGGCGGCGCTGCCCAAGCAGCTGCCTCTCACCTGCAGTCCTTCTGTCTTTTCTTTTGTTGTTGTTGTTTCTTATGTCCTGTTGTTTAGTTTATTTTTATTTTATTTTAGTGTGTGTGTGTGTGTGGGGGGGGGGGGGGGGGGGGGGGTGGGGGGGGGGGGGGGGGGGGGGGGGGGGGGGGGGGGCAGAGATAAATTGTTTTTAGTATCCCCCTTCGGGGGGGGATGCGATCTTTTCTTGTCGCATCCCAGTCTCCGTCTCCGTCTGCGCTGACGCCTAATGGCGGAGCTGGCGGCCTACAACTGGGGCCGACCTCGAGGCTCCGAGATAAATCAGAGCCAGGACTTACCATCGCGAAGCGGCGGCGACGACCCGACTTTGGATCCTCGGAGGCTCGGCCGCGGGCCCAGTGGGCGACAATGTCGGGAGCTCGCAGATCCCAGGTTGGTGATCTGTTCTCCGGAGCTCCCGCAACGACAGCTTCGACCGCCCCAGGCCGCGGAGTTTGAACCGGCCCGTTTACCCGGTGGGGGGGTTGGGGAGGCAACACTGGAAGCCAGGATCGCCTCAACGTAGAGACAGACGAGGAGGGAAGAGTCAAGGACTTTAAGACTTTTGCCTTTCATCACAGTGAGGAGGTGCCTGGTAGACTCACTGCGGTGGATGTTAAACTGTGTTAACTGTGTGTTTTGTTATTTTATTCTATGTTATAACTGCAAGGTATACAATTTCGCTCAGACTGAAATGTCTGAATGACAATAAAGGATACTTATATTGCTTAAACTTAAGATGGTGTTCAACAAAACGATCGCAGAGCCTGCGCTTGGTCTCGCTGATGTGCAGATGTTGACACCTGGAACAGCGGATACAGTAGATGAGGTTGGAGGAGGTGCAAGTGAACCTCTGCCTCACATTTACACACAACACATATACACTGTGCAAAACGAATATTCAAATCCTGCTGTAGAGTCTTTTGCTGAAACAAAATGCTGCTTTTAAATAACGTCCAACAAACAGACTTACCACAGAGAAAGCAGCCGAATATTTGAACGAATCTTCAAATCCTGTTGTAGTCTGTGGCTGAAACACAATGCTGCAACATAATGCAGCTTTTGCTGAAACACAATTGCAGCTACAAATATAAATCTCCGTCTCACCAACACACCCATGTTATTTTCTGGACACAATTCCTCCTTTTATTATTCACACACACACTCACACACACATACACACACACAATTGCAGCTTTTCCTGAAACACAATTGCCGCCGTGGCTGCAACAAACAAACACTTACCAGTTCTGTAGAATTATTCAACACCTCGTGCATTCCGTCTTCAGCGCCATCTTGCCTCTGACCGGAAATTACGTCATTTGCGCCATCTTGCCTCTGACCGAAAATGACGTAATCGCCACCGGCTTACCGATCGCCGGAAATGACATAATCGCCGTCGGCTTACCGATCACCGGAAATGACGTAATCGCCGACATATTAAATTTATACACAGATCTGGTCGAAATAAAAAGCTTCATTCGCGCATTACTCGCCTGAAAACGTTGCAACAAATGCATTTCAATTTACATCACCTTTTCAAACACAATTGACATCATGCTTTAGTTACCTGAAAACCGGTGCAACCATTTTAAAACCCAAGAGAAACAAATTTGCAAAACGCTTCATAACAATAACAAATGGTTTTTATTTTCAATTCACAGTTCAAACACAATGTAGTTAGACAAATTTGAAAACGCTTTATAACAATAACAAATGGTTTTTATTTTCAATTCACATTTCAAATACAGTATAGATAGACAAATTTACAAATGGTTTTTATTTTCAATTCACAGTTCAAACACAATATAGATAGACAAATTTGCAAACGCTTTATAACAATAACAAATGGTTTATATTTTCAATACAGAGTTCAAACACAATATAAATAGACAAATATACAAATGCATTTCATGTTCGATACACATTTCAAAAGACAATATAAATATACAAATATACAAACTCTTTCCAATAAAATGCCAAGAATCTTCAGACCATGGTGAATGGTGAACAACATACATATCAATTTGCTGAAAAAGCACATGCAGGGGAATCAGCTGGGAGTAGAGCTGCAGCTCAGATAGCCGTGACCACTTCACTTCGTGGTCGGGAAGAAAGTGATAGAAGCGGGACGCTTCCGGGTTTTATAGTCCCTCCCTCCCCTGCCGCCAGCAGAGAGAATGGGGAATAACCATATAACCATATAACAATTACAGCACGGAAACAGGCCATCTCGACCCTTCTAGTCCGTGCCGAACACATAATCTCCCCTAGCCCCATATACTTGCGCTCAGACCATAACCCTCCATTCCCTTCCCATCCATATAACTATCCAATTTATTTTTAAATGATAAAAACGAACCTGCCTCCACCACCTTCACTGGAAGCTCATTCCACACAGCTACCACTCTCTGAGTAAAGAAGTTCCCCCTCATGTTACCCCTAAACTTCAGTCCCTTAATTCTCATGTCATGTCCCCTTGTTTGAATCTTCCCTACTCTCAGTGGGAAAAGTTTTTCCATGTCAACTCTGTCTATCCCTCTCATCATTTTAAAAACCTCTATCAAGTCCCCCCTTAACCTTCTGCGCTCCAAAGAATAAAGCCCTAACTTGTTCAACCTTTCTCTGTAACTTAGTTGCTGAAACCCAGGCAACATTCTAGTAAATCTAAATGGTTCGTGTTCATGTTCATGAATGATGTAAAAACATTAATATCTCGGTCATATTTCATCGACGGGAAAAATCCTCGGCACACATGTGGCGGAGTGGGGCTCTGAGCAAGGTGGCCAAAAATGACGGCCGTAGGTGGCGGCGTTCTCTCGGAAATCGCAGCACAGATCGAGAAAAGCAGTCAAGAACAGAGTTTTAGTAATATATAGATGACTCACTAATAATATGATAGAGAGAGGGTACAGAGAGGGTATGGTGCGAGGGAGAGACAATAGACAATAGGCAAGAGGAGCAGGAGTAGGCCATTCGGCCCTTCGAGCCAGCACCGCCATTCAATGTGATCATGGCTGATCATCCCCAATCAGTATCCCGTTCCTTCCTTCTCCCCTTATCCCCTGACCGCTATTTTAAGAGCCCTATCTAGCTCTCTCTTGAAAGCATCCATAGAACCTGCCTCCACCGCTCTCTGAGGCAGAGAATTCCACAAACTCACCACTCTCTGTGAGAAGAATTGTGCCAATGGAATATTTAACCATTGAACTATTGCCAATTGTACCGTGGAAGGTCTGGAATATAGAACCATTGGAACATTGAAGCATTTGACCATTGAATCTTTGAAACATTGGAAGATTCAATATTGAACCATTTGACCATTGAACAACTGACCAGTACATCACTAACCCATTCAACCATTGAATCATCGAGCCATCGCCCTATCGAACCATCGAGCCATTAATCACCTGAGTGGTGAAGACCGTGTGGGGATTCCCGCTGCCTGAACGCTATCACAACCATTGATCACTGCATAGTCACACACATTTAGGCCCACCTGGATGGTGCTATCGTTTTTTCCAAGGAGGATCTGGTGCACGGCTACCACCAGACTCCTGTGCGCCCCGATGATGTGCCCACAACCGCCATCTTCAAATCCAGTGTTAAAACACATTTGTACTCCCTGGCTTTTGACCATGCCTGAGGCTTTGCTTCTGTTTGTGGTGTTTTTGATGTTTCTTTATTTTGCATGCCTTTTCCTACTATTTCTTTTGATTGTTATTTTTGGTGTGTGTTAACTTTTTTGTCAATGATTAGTGATGTACTGCACTTTGTTGCAGCTATGTTTGTTTTTAAAGTGCTCTATAAATAAAATTATTATTATTATTATTATTATTATTATTATTATTATTATTATTATTATCAAAAGGTTCATTTATTGTCACATACACCAATTGGTGTGGTGAAATTCGAGTTGCCATTGCAGCACATTGATAATACAACATAACATTATAAAGAAATTTAACATAAAACATAAAGACACCCCCCCCACACACACACACACACACACAATGATTCCCACTGTGAGTGAAGGCACAAAGTCCAGTCCACATTCTGTTGTCCACCCATAGTCGGGCCTGTTGAGGCCTACGCAGTCGCCGCTATGGGGCTCGATGTTTCAGGCCCTTCTCACCAGACGATGGTGATCCGGCGTCGGGAGAACCCTCCCAGCGGCTTGGGATGCCGGGAACGGCCGCCTCCTTACTGGAGACCGCGACTTCCGAAGCCAACTTCGGAGATCCAACACTGGTGATCTCGGCGAGATATCCCAGGCTCCCGATGTTAAAGTTCAACGCTGCCGGAGGTTTATTTACCAGTACAGCAGGCACGTGCCGTGAGTAATTACTCAGGGTCGGCTTTTAAAATATCTTAAACCGTGCATGCGCAGATTGTTCTCCACTCCGTAAAAATAAAAATAAAGAAAATAACAATTCAGTTTGCCCAATGTTGCCAAATCTCCTTCATGCTGAATTACTGAATGGGTGGGGGGTGGAAGGTGACGGCAGGTGGAGATGGTGGGAAAAACGGGAGCACACGGGACAAGTTGAATCAGTTGTGATCTTATGGAGCGACAATACTAGTTCAAGGGACCAATTGGGGGGAAGAGTTCCTTTCACAGCGTGTGGGGTGTCAGTGCCAGGGGTAAAGTTGTGGGGAGGGCATGAGCGTTGAGAAGGAGGGGGTCAGGGATCATGCCAGTAACTCACTCACTCACCACTGCCGCAGCGCGGAGCCACCACATTGTGGCCGGGGAGGGAAGTAGCTCGGGTGGCTGTGAGCGGCCGCCGGGACCTCAGCGCCTCTGCCGTCCTGCTCACCTCTGGCAGTGCTCTCCATCTGAACAGTGAAGGGATCAGCTCAAGAGCAAAGATCAGAGCGGGTCAGCGGGTGATGGATAACAGAACAGTGGGCAGCGGAGCTTACTCCTGTGTCAGCGCGAACAAGGGACCAATTTCATTTGAACTCAGGTATAAACGACAATAAACGATATCTTATCTTTGAGGTTACTCCCACTGACACACGCCCGCTGTCCTGTTATCCATCGCCCCCTGACCTGCTCTTGAGCTGGATGCTGGCATGATCCCCGATCCCCTCCTTCTCAACGCTCCTGCCCTCCCCACAACTTTACCCCAGGCCAGACTCCCCACATGCTGTGAAAGGAACTCCCCCCCCCCCGCCCCCGCTTGCCATCAACTGCCAGCAATGTGGGATAGACTAGTAAGATTAAACGAGAACTTACCAGTTTGAAGTTTGATCTTTATTTTATGAGGAGTTACGTCGAGGGACTACGTGAAGAAGGCCGTCCATGCGCATGCACGTCAAACTTCAAAGCAGCGTTGTGAAATCACAGATGATATACTCCGAAGCATAATAGTAATCTACATGATACAAACTTAACTTACCTTTGATCTTATTAGGGTGGGAGCGGAGGGCACGTAGTCCCTCGACGTAACTCCTCATAAAATAAAGATCAAACTTCAAACTGGTAAGTTCTCGTTTAATCTTTCTATTTTACTTCGGAGTCACGTGAGTGACTACGTGAAGATTTTAAAGCTTCTGTGATTTCAGGCCGTAGATTGGGTTACGGCGTGTCACTGCATTTTGCTTGACTCTACGAGTGAAAAACAGTCAATAACATGCAAACCATCATACTTGTTTAATTAATTAATGATTTATTTTATGGTAAAACATTTAATACTGAATTCAAAATAGTACCACCAAATACACCAGGGTCTCCAATTTCTTTGTGATAATACTTGTGCAACATACTTTCATTTTCCCAACCTGCTATTGGAATGTCCAAATCCTTGGCCGCCAATGTTGCCGCTGCCCTGGTGGAATGAGGTTTAAATTTGTCAGTATCAATTCCTGCATCCAATAGCATCTTCAGCCATCTTGAAATTGTTTGTGTTGTCACTTTTTTGTGTGGCTTTTATGGCTGATGAATAATCCAGATTCTACACCTCTAAGATGTTTGGAAGTCTCAATGTAGTATTTTAAATATGGAACTACACAAAGTCTTTGATCTGCAGGATATGCTGAAAATCAATTTACACCCACGGGATTCCTGGTCTGCTCTGTTTTAGCAGGTCATAGACATAGAATATAATTTCCTCTGTTTTCATTCCCATTCTGTCTATCCTTAACTTGTGTAATGTTTGTACTCTTTGAGCTGATACCAAAGCCCTTAACATGACTACTTTTATCGTAATTTTGTCTAATGACAAATTTGAGAGAGGATCCCAATCCTTAAGTAGCATTAAGGATGCCCTTCATGTATCTACAAGTCAAAGGGTGTGATCCTAGAACTTGATGTTCCGATGGTCTCGATAAGGATGCCGACAAAGCATTCCTTGCTGTGTTGATCACACTATAGCTTAAATTATCATCAAAATGTAATTTTGACAAATTTCTACAACATCTGAAGCGTCTGCAGTGTGGGAAGAAATATGTTGTGTTGAAGAAACTGTTCCCAATTCTTAATATAGGAAATGTACTGCTTCTAGGTCCTTTTTAGAATCTGCAAATCAATACGATCATGTAAAGGATGAAATTTACCAGTTACAGGGTGCACAAGTAGGTTTTCTTGTCTAAAGACATCCATAATGGGTTCAGTCACCATTTGTAACCCTAATGGATACCATGTTTGCGTGGGCCAATCTGGAACCACTAACACTCCTGAGGCATAATCTTGTTTGATCTTCTGTAAACACCTATTGATGAGACAAAAGGGAGAAAATGCATACAAGCATTCCACCCCCAATTTAACGTACATTCATTTACCCCCTGGTCTTCCCAAATGTTTTCACAATTTTGTGGAAAATGTCACGATTTAACATCCATTCTGTGTTGTCATTGAAATTTCTTGACCTAGTATCTGCAATTATGTTGAATTTACCTGGTAGGCAAATTGCAGAAAGCCAAATATCTTTCTCAATGCACCAGTGCCAAATCATGTTTACCAATCTGTCACATGCTTCTGACTTGATTCCACCCATGTGATTGACATGTGCCACTGCCGTAGTGTTGTCAATCTGAACCTGTACATGCAAATTTTGTACCTTTCGGCAAAAGGCTTTCAACCTATGCAATACACTTAGTAATTCAAGATAATTTATGCCATGTGTCTCGAGCAAAGGTTCTTCCTCTGCACTCAATCTATCTCCACAGCTTGAGATGGCATCCACAGCTCCCCATCCCAGTGCACTTGCATCTGTTTGTAAAATGACAGCTCGTGATTCAATCAGAATTTTCCTGTAAGAGTAATCCACATTTTTAATTCACTATTTTATATCCTCAATTGCTGTGTTAGTTAGTGGCATTGGCCTATCGAAATGTCCAGCATGTCTTCCCAATCCTGATATCTTTGCTCACTGCAGCTGCTGATAATTCAGTGGTCCAAACGGAACAGCTGGAAATGAAGCAATTAACTTGCCAATTAGACTTGCCACTTGCCTGGTTGTTGGTTGTTTGCCTGAAATTAGCTCTTACAACCCTTAATCACTTGCAACTTTTTGTCCTTGGGTAAGCTCACTGTCTTGTGTTTTGAATTAATCGTGAATCCCAAGTAATCAATTATTTTGTTGTGTGTCAGTCTGGATTTCTCTCGGTGAATCACAAAGTCCAGTTATTGAAATGTAAGTTTAACTTTTAAAACTGAGGCTTGTTGCCATGTCTTCAGTGTCTCCCACACTAACGTCATCCAAATAAGCCATTGTCAAATGGCCTTGAGCTCTTAACAATGCTAAGAATGGTTTCAGCAGTTCTGTAAACAATCTAGTAACTGAAGTTAACACACTAGGCAATGCTTTGAATTGCCACAATTGAGCCATCCAGACAAATTTGAAATCTCTACGATCTTTATCTTGGAGATGTATGCTTGCCATATAGCATTCTGTTGAAATTAATTACAAAGCATTAGTAAAATCACCATTTTGAAATGTTTATACTGTACAAAAAAGGTTTGAGATTTGTGAGTGTTTTATGTTGTTTTCTCTATTACCCCTTTTTTACTCAAAATGTCCATTTCTATTTGAATTTTATAATCTCTTCTTTAGAGAAAATTTAATACTTTTTGGAATATGTTGAGTATGGGAATTTCATTTTGTTAAAATTCAATTCTAAACCTCATTATACTGCACAGTATATATGTATCAGATGTTATTAGTTTCCATTCTTTAAAAAAAAAATTGTAACCTACCCCCAATTTGTAAGTAGGACACATCTGATATGTTTCTTTCAGAACCAGAACCACCTACCTCAGGGTTTACCGATATTACTTGTTGTACCTTGCCCCTTGTGGGAATACCATGTCTTCCACGTCCTGGGGTTTTATTCAGTTCCCCTTCAGTATGGATTTTGCCTTCTAGCTGTGCTGCCAAACATCGGTGGCTTCATCATTCTGATGGTTATTTATTTCTTCGTTGAGAACCTTCGGTTTTTTGGCAAGCACCACTCCAAAGAGTAAGTGTGGCAATTATATATTAGATGTTTTACAAAGCCCTGCAAACTTAGGATGTATGTTAGGTCTTATATAGATAATAGATATGAGCATCTGGATAAACAGGGTCTGATTAGGAACAGTCAGCATGGATTTGTGCCTGGAAGGTCATGTTTGACTAATCTTCTTGAATTTTTTGAAGAGGTTACTAGGGAAATTGACGAGGGTAAAGCAGTGGATGTTGTCTATATGGACTTTAGTAAGGCCTTTGACAAGGTTCCTCATGGGAGGTTGGTTAAGAAGGTTCAACTGTTGGGTATAAATGCAGGAGTAGCAAGATGGATTCAACAGTGGCTGAATGGGAGAAGCCAGAGGGTAATGGTGGATGGTTGTTTGTCGGGTTGGAGGCAGGTGACTAGTGGGGTGCCTCAGGGATCGGTGTTGGGTCCTTTGTTGTTTGTCATGTACATCAATGATCTGGATGAAGGTGTGGTAAATTAGATTAGTAAGTATGCAGATGATACCTAGATAGTTGTGGATAATTGAGAGGATTTCCAAAGTCTACAGAGTGATTTAGGCCATTTGGAAGAATGGGCTGAAAGATGGCAGATGAAGTTTAATGCTGATAAATGTGAGGTGCTACACCTGGGCAGGACAAATCAAAATAGGACGTACATGGTAAATGGTAGGGAATTGAAGAATACAGATGAACAGAGGGATCTGGGAATAACCGTGCCTAGTTCCTTGAAGGTGGAATCTCATATAGATAGGGCGGTAAAGAAAGCTTTTGGTATGCTAGCCTTTATAAATCAGATGTAATGTTAAAATTGTACAAGGCATTGGTGAGACCAAATCTGGAGTATGGTGTACAATTTTGGTCGTCCAATTATAGGAAGGATGTCAACAAAATAGAGAGTACAGAGATTTACTAGAATGTTGCCTGGGTTTCAACAACTAAGTTACAGAGAAAGGTTGAATAAGTAAGGTCTTTATTCTCTGGAGCGCAGAAGGTTAAGGGGGGAACTTGATAGAGGTCTTTAAAATGATGAGAGGGATAGACAGAGTTGATGTGGACCAGCTTTTCCCTTTGAGAATAGGGAAGATTCAAACAAGAGGACATGACTTCAGAATTATGGGACAGAAGTTTAGGGGTAACATGAGGGGGGACTTCTTTACTCAGAGAGTGGTAGCGGTGTGGAATGAGCTTCCAGTGGAAGTGGTGGAGGCAGGTTCGTTGGTATCATGTAAAAATAAATTGGATAGGCATATGGATGAGAAGGTAATGGAGGGTTATGGTATGAGAGCAGGCAGGTGGGACTAAGGGAAAAAAGATGTTCGGCACGGACTTGTAGGGCCGAGATGGCCTGTTTCCGTGCTGTAATTGTTATATGGTTATCACAGACTTACTCCAAAAATGCGCATTACACACCAGTCCCATCACATGTTGTCACATTTCCTTCTTCCAGATCTCTGGCAAATGCCATAATGCTTGACCCCATTAATTTTAATACCCGCTGTAATCTAATTTCTTGAGCTCTTACTGCAGTGCCCATATAATTCCACACTTCTTTGTTAACAGCTGGAACTCCTAACCGAGCACAGTTCTGTGGGATTTTATGTTTGTTCACAATTTCATCCATCGTTGGTTCTTCCAACTGATGGGAAAGCAGGTAATTTATACTCTCTGCTATCTCCTCTGATAGAGGTTGTCCCTTGTTTCTGGGACTAGAGAACGTTTGGGCCAGCCCTGGCACGTTTCTTTTTTGCATTGGCTCTGGTCCTCAATTCGTTATCACAGTATTCTGGATATTCCTCCTCATATTGGGTTTCACCTGGATTTTCATATCAGGTATTACATGCGATGGCTCCACGATAGGCCTACGCTTTTTTGTCCCTCTTTGGGGTACATCAAGCTCTTGCATTGAGCTGTATATTGGCAGCACACTTTTGGGTGCTGCTCCATATTCTGGGTCTCCTGTAGACCAACGTCTGTAGTATCTTTCAGACATTTCTGGTGCTGCCTCCCTGTCAGGTCAGCCCATATATTCATCGTTATCATCAGGCATTTTGGTCGCTGGCTCAAATCTGGGCCAACGTTTCCCAGAACCTCTTCTGGGTGTTCCATGCGGTTGCTCTTTAAGCCCACGTCTTTTATACTCCTTCTGGAGTTTGTTTTACCCATGAGGAATTCTAGTTTATAAATTCTATAGTTCAGACTCCTCCGAGTCTTCCAGGCCTGTGATTTCTTTATGGCCTTGCTCCCTATGGGAGTTTCAACGGGACTTTTCCCATCCCGTGTAAAATAGTTATTTCTTTACAATCGACTTTTTATTCGGGCACCCGCTACTCTCAGACGCGTTGTCTTATAGAGTGCTTACTGCGGTGCGCTTACTATTCTTCCTCCCACCTTTCTCCATACATAAGACTTGCCTGTGTCTCTACACGCAGTCTCCGAAGTAAAATTGACTATCCCTCAACACAGCAACATTGTTACAGAGTTACAGAGAAAGGTTGAACAGTTACAGAGAAAGGTTGAACAAGTTAGGGCTTTATTCTTTGGAGTGCAGAAGGTTAAGGGGGGACTTGATAGAGGTTTTTAAAATGATGAGAGGGATAGACAGAGTTGACGTGGAAAAGCTTTTCCCACTGACAGTAGGGAAGATTCAAACAAGGGGACATGACATGAGAATTAAGGGACAGAAGTTTAGGGGTAACATGAGGGGGAACTTCTTTACTCAGAGAGTGGTAGCTGTGTGGAATGAGCTTCCAGTGAAGGTGGTGGAGGCAGGTTCGTTTTTATCATTTAAAAATAAATTGGATAGTTATATGGATGGGAAGGGAATGGAGGGTTATGGTCTGAGCGCAGGTATATGGGACTAGGGGAGATTATGTGTTCGGCACAGACTAGAAGGGTCGAGATGGCCTGTTTCCGTGCTGTAATTGTTATATGGTTATATTGTTCTTGATGTTGCTGTACTGACGGATAGCCAAGTCTATCTTTCTTGGCTATCAACCTCACCCTCGGCCTCCAAGATGCAGGTACATTTTCATGCCTTATTTTTGGGTAAAAAATAGCGTCATCATTGCCGGGAAAAACAGTATTTAAAAACATAAAGCTCAAAGAAATCTACTGAGCACATTATTTGTACACGGACTCCATTCTTCTCTTTGTTTCTTAAGATACTCTTAAGATAATGACAATCCTTGTTTGGAAAAACCTGCCAAGAAACTTGCGCTGTGCATGCGCAGTACGGAAATCTACGCTGCAAAGGCAGAATTTCACCTGCCTTCAGTTCTTCCTATCATTAACGGCTTGAAGCAGCATCGACGGCACGTGGACTGCACAGACTTTACCGTGTTAGATGTACTGCGGATGAAAAGGAAGGGAGAATTATGCCTCCCTGAGAGATCGATCTGTTAGGTCAGCATAATTCTCCCGTCCTTTACTATTTATATTTAATAATTACCATTTTATCATTTTAGTCAGGGGAGGCAGTGGATTATTTCCGCGGTGTGTACAGAGGGGAGGATGCGGTGACTGTGTGGACGAGCTTGTTTATTCACTGGGTGTACAGGCTGGCGGCGAAGACGATGTCTCGCTTGATCAGCTGCGATGCCTGCTCCATCTTGGCGTGCAGCGTGGGGTCGCCGATGATGCGGGCGGCGCTGCGCACGTCCCGGCACGTCTCGTTCAGCCGCTGGATACAGCGCACGATGATCCCCTCCTGCACGTCCGTCAGCCGCGTGATCTGGGCAAAAGGCTGCCGCGGGGAGAGAGGGGGGAGTGAAGAGTTGAGGGAGAGAGATGAGGGGAGTGGGGAGGTGAGGGGGAGAGAGAGATGAGGGGAGAGAGATGGGAGGGGGGGAGAGAGAGATGGAGAGAGGGGGGAGAGACGGAGAGAGAGATAGAGGGAGGGATAGAGAGAGATGGAGAGGGGGAGAGAGAGGGGAGAGGGGGAGAGAGAGATGGAGAGGGGGAGAGAGAGAGAGAGAGAGGAGAGAGAGGAGGAGAGAGAGAGAGAGAGGGAGGGGGGAGAGAGGTGGAGAGGGGGAGAGAGAGAGGGAGAGGGGGGGAGAGAGAGAGAGAGAGGAGGTTGGAGGAGAGAGAGGGGAGAGGGGAGAGAGATGCAGATACTGAGCCGACTGCACTGTCTGATGCGGCCATTATGGACCTACTGAACAAGTGCCTTCTCTACACGGCCATCTGTATATTGTACGGTGAGAGAGGGAGGGGGAGAGAGAGAGAGGGGGAGAGAGAGAGGGGAGAGAGATAGAGAGGAGAGGGAGAGAGAGAGAGATGGAGAGGGGGAGTGAGAGAGAGAGAGAGGGAGAGAAAGAGAGAGGGAGAGAGGGAGAGAGGGAGAGAGAGGGGGAGAGGAGAGGGAGAGAGTGGGGGAGAGAAGGAGGGGAGGGGAGAGGAGAAGGGAGTGGAGAGGGAAGAGAGTGGAGGAAGGGGAGGAGAGGGGGAAGAGAGGGGGGGGGGAAGAGAAGAGAGGGGGAGAAAAGGGGGAAGAGGGAGGGAGAAGAGGAGAAGGGAAAAGAGAGAGGGGGGAAGAAGAGGAGAGAGAGAGAAGGGGGGGAAGAGGGAAGAGGGGGGGGAAGAGAAGAGAGGGGGAGGAGAGGAGAGAAGAGAAGGGGGGAAGAGAGAGAAGGGGAAGAGAGAAGAGGGGAAGAAGAGGGGGGAAGAGAAGAGAGGGGAAAGAGAGAAGAGGGGGAAGGAAGAGGAGGGGGGAAAAAGAAGGGAAAGAGGGGGGGGGAGAAGAGGAAACAAAAGAGGGGGGAAGAGAAGAGGGGGGAAGAAGAGGGGGGGGGAAGAGAAGAAGAGAGGGGGAAGGGAAGAGAGGGGGGGAAAGAGAGAAGAGAAGAGGAGTGAGAGTCCCCCATTCAAACGCGAAAGCTCGTCTCCCCATCTCCCCTCACCCCCCTCACTAGCCATCTGTCTCCCCGGGGAAACCAGGGTCTGTCTCCCAAACATTTCCCGATCCCTCTGGTCGCGTAAAACCAACTCCCCCCACCCCCTCCCCCCCCCCCCCCCTCCCCCCCCCCCCCCACCCCCCCCCGCCCCCCCCCCCCCCCCCCCCCCCCCCCCCCCCCTCCCCCCCACCCCCTCACCCCCCCTCTCTTTCTTTCTCTCTCTCCCCCCCTCTCCCTCTCCCCTCCCTCACCTCTCTCTCCCCACCTTTTCTCACCCCTCTCCCCCCTCCCCTCCCCACTCGCTCTCCCCCCCCTCACCTCCCCTCTCTGTCTTCCCTCCATCTCCTCCCCCTCTCTCTAAACATAGAAACATAGAAATTAGGTGCAGGAGTAGGCCATTCGGCCCTTCGAGCCTGCACCATTCGCCATTCAATATGATCATGGCTGATCATCCAACTCAGTATCCTGTACCTGCCTTCTCTCCATACCCCCTGATCCCCTTTAGCCACATCTAACTCCCTCTTAAATATAGCCAATGAACTGTGGCCTCAACTACCCTCTGTGGCAGAGAGTTCCAGAGATTCACCACTCTCTGTGTGAAAAAAAACTATCTCCCCCCCTCCCCTCCCCCACTCTATCTCCCCCACTTCCCCCCCCCCCCGCCACCTCACCATGCCGCGGGCCCACTCATACACCACATGCACCAGGCCGAACCGCAGCTGTTCCACGTAATCCTCGCCCGTGTCCCGCACCCCCGCAGTCCCGCTGCAGCGCCGTCACTCGCTCGGCCACCGCCCGGATCCGCTCCACGCCCTGTCCACACGGGGTAGACACGGTGGGTCAGCCCCCGGGGAGAAATCACCGCACCCACATACTCCACACTCCTCCCTCCCCACACACACTCTCCCTGCCCGGCCACACTCTCCCACTCCCCCCCGCACACACACCACACACACACACACCCCCCCACACACACACTCCCCCCCCCGCCCACACACACTCCCCCCGCCCACACACACTCCCCCCCCACACCACACACACATCCCCCCCACCCACACACACTCCCCCCCACCCACACACACTCACCACCCCCCCCACACACTCTCCCCCCCACACACACCACCCCACACACACACTCCCCCCGCCCACACACACACACACACCCCCCACAACACACACACACCCACACACCCACCCCCCCACACACACACCCCCCCACACACACTCCCCCCCCCACCCACACTCTCCCCACACACACACACCAACCCACACAACACCCCCCCGCCCACATCCCCCCACACACACACCCCCCTCGCCCACACACTACACCCCCACACACACCACCCCACACACTCCTCCCCCCACACACACACACACACACAACCCCACTACACACACATACCCCCCCCCCACACACTCCTCCCCCCACACAAAACACAGACCCACCCATACACACACACCCCCCACACACAGACAACACCCACACACACACCCCCACACACACTCTCCCCCCCCCCCACACACACTCCACTCCCACCCCCCCCCCCCCCCCACGCTCCAGAGCAGTGAAGAAAGCGAATGGCATGTTGGCCTTCATAACAAGAGGAATTGAATACAGGAGCAAAGAGGTCCTTCTGCAACTGTACAGGGCCCCAGTGAGACCACACCTGGAGTATTGTGTGCAGTTTTGGTCCCCTAATTTGAGGAAGGACATTCTTGCTATTGAGGGAGTGCAGCGTAGGTTTACAAGGTTAATTCCCGGGATGGCGGGACTGTCATATGCTGAGAGAATGGAGCGGCTGGGCTTGTACACTCTGGAGTTCAGAAGGGAAGAGAAGGGATCTCATTGAAACATATAAGATTGTTAAGGGTTTGGACACGCTAGAGGCAGGGATCCCTGGCGCAGAGAGGCTGTAGCTGGATTCTCTCTCTCTCTGTGCTCCCCTCTCTCCACCTCTCTCTCTCCTTCTCTCCCTCCCACTCTCCCCCCCCCCCCGTCTCTGACCTGCTGCAGCGTTGCACTGAGCTGCGGTTGCAGCTGGCTTTTCTGCGGGAAGACCATGCAGGACAGCAGGGCCACGATCTCCTCGGGCTGCAGCTCCGTCAGAACGTTCTCCAGCACCATCTCCGTCACCAGCAGCTCGTGGCTGCTGATCTCGCAGGCCACTCGGCCCTTCAGCTGCACCGCACTGCTGCTATCCACATAGTGCAGACGCTTCAGAACCTGGGGGGGCGGGGAGAGAGAGGGGGGGGAGATGGAGAGGGGGGAGAGATGGGGGAAGAAGGGAATGGGGGGAGGGAGAGGAGAGGGGGAAGGAAGGGGAGAGGATGAGAGAGGGAAGGAGAGAGGGAGAGAGGGGGAGAGAGAGGAGAGAGAGGGGGAGAGAGGGAAGAAGAGAGGGGAGGAAGGAGAGATGGAAGGAGAAAGTGGAGGGAGAGAGAGGGGGGAGAGAGACGAGGGAGAGGGGGGGGGGAGGAGAGAGAGGGAGAGAAAGGGGGGGGAGAGAAGAGAGAGACGAGAGAGAGAGAGATAGAGGGAGGGGAAAGAGAGAGAGAGGGAGAGAGAGGGGAGAGAGAGGGAGACATACAGGGGTGACAGATAGGGAGAGAGGGAGAGAGGAGAGAGGGGGAGAGAGGGGAGAGAG
Source organism: Leucoraja erinaceus (assembly GCF_028641065.1). Lineage (NCBI taxonomy): Eukaryota > Metazoa > Chordata > Chondrichthyes > Rajiformes > Rajidae > Leucoraja > Leucoraja erinaceus. Next base: position 35,535 of record NW_026575968.1, on the reverse strand, counting down.
AGAGAGGGGGAAGAGGAGAGAGGAGGAGAGAAAGGGATCTATAGGGGGAGCGGAGGGGAGAGGGGAGGAGAGAGAGGAGAGAGGGAGAGAGGAGAGAGGGGAGGGAAGGGAGAGAGGGGGAGGAGGGGGAGAGAGTGGGGAATATATCGGAGCGAGAGGGAGAGGGGAGAGAGAGAGAGGGAAGGAACGAGGGAGAGAGAGAGGGGAGGAAGAGAGGAAGGAGGGAGAGAGGGGGAAGGAGAGAGATGGAGAGAGGGAAGGAGATAGAGGGAGAGAGGAGGGTGATAGAGAGGGAGAGAGGGGAGAGAGAGGGGGAGAGAGGGAGAGAGAAAGGAGGGAGAGAAGAGAAGAGGGGGAGAGAGGAGAGGGGGAGAGATGGGAGAGAGAGAGCGAGAAGCAGTGAAGAAGATCCGTAGGGTTTCTCTCTCACTCACTCCCCCTCAAAACCCTCCCTCTCTTCTCCCCCCCCCCCCCCCTTCTCCCCCCCCCCCCACCCCAGTCGGACCCAGCCCTTCCCCCTCCCTCTCCTCCCCTCCCACGGTGGCGCAGCGGGTAGAGTTGCTGCCTCACCCGCCGGTGATCCGGGTTCAATCCTCCCTCCATGGGTGCTGTCTGTACGGAGTTCGCGTCACGTTCTCCCCGTGACCTGTGTCCCCTTTCACTCCCCTCACTCTCCTCCCCCTCCCGTCTCCCCCCCTTCCTCCCTCTCCCCCTCCCTCCCCTCTCTCCCCTCTTCTCTCCTCCGTCTCTCCCCCTCCCCCTCCCTCTCTCTCCCTCCCTCTCTCTCCTCTCCGTCCCTCTCCTCTCCCCCTCTCCTCTCTCCTCCTCCTCCTCCCCTCTCTCTCCCTTCCCTCACTACCTCCCTCCCCTCTCTCCCTCTCCCTCTCCTCCTCTCTCCTGTACTGTCTCCCTGCCTGTCTCTCCCTCTCCCTCTCTCTATCTCTCTCCCTCTCTCTCCCCCTCTCCCTCCTCCTCTCCCTCTCTCCCTCCCTCTCTCTCCCTCTCTCTCTCTCTCTCTCCCCTCTCCCCCTCTCTCTTTCTCCCTCTCCCCCCCCTCTCTCTCCCCCTCCCTCCTCTCTCTCCCCCTCTCTCTCTCCTCTCCTCTCATTCCCCCCCTCTATCTATCTCTCTCCATCTCCCTCTCATATATCTCTCTATCTCTGTCTCTCTCTATCTCTCCCCCTCTATCTCTCTCTCTGTCTCTCTCTCTCTCTCCCTCTCTATCTATCTCCTCTCTATCTCCCTCTCTCTCCCCCTCTCCACCTCCCTCTCTATCTCCCCCCATCTCTCTCCCCCCTCTCCACCTCCCTCTCTATCTCCTCCTCCTCTCTCCCCCATCCCCCCCCCCCCTCCCCTCTCTCTCCCTCCCCCCCTCACCTGGATGCGTTGCTGGTACTCTGGCAGTAACAGGAGGCTCTGGTCTGACACCAGGTAACACAGTCGCTCCAGCTCATCCTTGATCACCATCCGCCCGTGCATCCGTGTGTACTGCGGGGGGAGAGAGAGGGGGGTTAGATAATAGGTGCAGGAGTAGAGGCCATTCGGCCCTTCGAGACAGCACCACCATTCAATGCGATCATGGCTGATCATCCCCAATCAGTACACCGTTCCTGCCTTCTCCCCATATCCCCTGACTCCGCTATCTTTAAGAGCCCTATCTAGCTCTCTCTTGAAAGCATCCAGAGAACCGGCCTCCACCGCCCTCTGAGGCAGAGAATTCCACAGACTCACAACTCTCTGTGAGATAAAGTGTTTCCTCGTCTCCGTTCTAAATGGCTGACCTCTTATTCTTGAACTGTGTGGCCCCTGGTTCTGGACTCCCCCAACATCGGGGACATGTTTCCTGCCTCTAGCATTTCCAAACCCTTAATAATCTTATATGATTCAATGAGAATGCCCTCTCATCCTTCTAAATTCCAGAGTGTACGAGCCCAGCTGCTCCATTCTCTCAGCGTATGACAGTCCCGCCATCCCGGGAATTAACCTGGTGAACCTACGCTGCACTCCTTCAATAGCAAGAATGTCCTTCCTCAAATTTTGTGTGTGTGTGTGTGTGTGTGTGTGTGTGTGGAGTGGGGGGGCGGGGGAAGGAGAGATGGGTCGCTGTGCGAGGGGAGAGAGATTACCGTGTGGGAGGAGAGAGGGGGTGAGGGAGAGAGGGTGAGGGAGGTGTTGGGGTGTGGGTCCCCACCTCGCTGAAGAAGCGGGGGCTATGTACACTCCGATTCATTGTGCGGGGATTGGGGTGGGGGGAGGGCGGTTGGAGGGGGTGTGGGGGAGAGATGGGTCTGTGTGGGGGAGAGAGTGGGTGAGGAGGTGAGGGGGGGGGGAGAGGGGAAGAGGGGAGGGGATTGGGGGGTGAAGTTGTGTGGGGGGGTGGGCGGGTGTGGGGGTGGGGGGGGCGGTGAGGGGGAGTGGGGGTGAGGGGTCGTGGGGTGTGGGGGGTGAGGGGGGGTGTGGGAGGAATTAGGGGATTGGGGGGGTTGGGGGTTGGGGGTTGGGGACACCCAACTCGCTGGAGAAGCGGGGGCTATGTACACACTGTGTCACCGTGCGGGGGGAACGGGGTGAGGGGGGAGGGGTTGGGGGGAGTGAGAACGGAGAGGTTGAGAAGGAGTTTCTTCCCAGAGGCAATTCGGACTGTAAACGCCTTTCTCACCAGGGACTAACTCTACAGAACGTTTTTCCTTCCATTATTTATTATGTAAAAGAATATGTGTGTTATGATTGTGTTTATAATTTGTTTGGTTGTTTTGTTGTTTGTCTTTTGCACAAAAGTCCGCGAGCATTTGCCACTTTCATTTCACTGCACATCTCGTATGTGTATGTGACAAATAAACTTGACTTGACTTGACTTGACTTGGGTGAGGGGGTGGGTGTGGGGGAGAGATGGGTCTGTGCGGAGGGTTGAGGGGCTGAGGAGGGGGGAGGGGACACCCACCTCGCTGGAGAAGCGGGGGCTATGTACACACTTGTAGCTGCTCAGGGCATCGCCCAGCCGCCGAGCTCGGCTATAAACCTCCACCAGCTCCAGGTCTCGGAGCTGCAGCTCGCTGACGGGGTCCAGGCTGGCCACCCCGCCCGGGCTGCCCTCCGCCAACCTCACCAGCTCCTGCGTGGCTGCCGTTACTGACGCGCCCGGGGCATCGTTCCTGGGGGGAGAGAGAGAGAGAGCGGGGTGAGAATCCCACCCACTGGAGCTGAACCAGCAACCCACCCACCTACTCACCCACACACTCACCCACTCACTCCCACCCACTCACTCTCCTACCCACTCGCCCACTCCCACTCCCCACTCACTCACCCACTCACACACCCACTCCCTCTCCCACCCACCCACTCACTCTCCCACCCACTGACCCACTCACTAACTCACTCACTCACTCACCCCACTCTCTCTCCCACCCACTCACACCCACCCCCTCCCCCACACCACCCACCCACCCACTCACTCTACACTCACCTCCCCCACCCACTCACCCACTCACTTACCCCCCACTCACCCACTCACTCACACACACCCAACCACTCACCCACTCTCCCCACACCCACACTCCCCACCCCACTCACACTCCCCCCCCCTCCCACAGACACACCCACTCACTCACTCTCCCACCCACCCACCCACTCACACTCACACTCACCCACCCACTCTCACTCGCCCACCCACTCACTCTCACCCACCCACTCACCACCACTCTCCCACCCACCCACTCACTACTCCCACTCACTCACCCCCACCCACCACCCACTCACTCACCCCCCCACTCACTCTACCACTCACTCCCACCCACTCACTCTCCCACCCACTCACCACCCACCACTCACCCACCCAGTGACTCTCCCCCCACCCACACACACACACCCACCCACACACACCCACACACACACACACCCACCCACCTCACTCACCCACCCCTTCAGACACACCCACTCATTCACTCTCGCACTTACTCACTTACTCACTCTCCCACCCACTCACCCACATACTCACTCTCCCACCCACCCACCCACTCCAGTGACCCACCAACCACACACACACGCCCACTCACTCACCACCACCACACACACACACACCCCTCAGACCACACCACTCACACCCCCTTCAGACACACTCACCCACCACTCATTCACTCACCCGCACTTACTCACTTACTCACTCTCCCACCCACTCACCCACATACTCACTCACTCACTCACCCACTCACTCACTCACCCACTGACCCACTCATCCACACACTCACTCACCCACTCACTCACTCACCCACCCACTCATCCAAACCAACTCACCCACCCACTGAGTCGCCCACAGGTGTGTGGCTGGGTGGGGTGTGCAGGGGCGGATTAACCATTAAGCAGACTAAGCACGTGCTTAGGGCACCAGGAGCCAAAGGGGGCACCACAAAGTTGGGGAAAGGATGAAAAGAAAAAAAAACGAATGAAGATTTGTAAAAAATTCCGTATCTCCACTTTTTATGTAATTGTTGAAAAGTTAGAAACGGAAATGAGGAGACGAAAGGTGTCACTGAAATAGCAGACAGATTCTCTTGTCTTGCAGATTTTCCTAATGCCACCCAACAAGGTGCTAATTCCCAATTATCAGAAAGTGAAAGGTACTCAAAGACTTGTCAGACACTCATTGATGTTTATCCAGATGACATGAACAACACTTTGTCTACAGAGCTTCAGCAGTTCCATTCATATGTTCCTCATAAGTTTAAAACAACCAGGAAAACATCTTTCACTCACATGGAACTTTACAACACAATTACAGAAGACAAACTAGAGAGTGCCTTTCCAAATGTTGAAATTGCCTTAAGAATATGTTTAACATTAATGGTCACCAACTGCACAACAGAGAGGTCTTTCTCACAACTGAAACATATAAAAAACCCAAATAGATCAGTTATGCTTCAAGAAAGACTCGACTCACTGTGTATATTAATAATTCAAGCAGACATTCTGAGAAGTATTAATTTCGAGGATGTTATCAGTGATTTTGCGAAAATGAAATGTAGAAAAATGCCTTTCAGGTCATGAATGTTGGAACTTTGATACATTTAACTTGTGAAATATTAAAATAGATGTTGTATTGCATTTTTGTAGAACTTTATGTAGCCCAAGCTTGGCTTAGTTTGTACAGTATATTGTGTTATCATATGAATACATTTTTGTACTGCTGCAACCTGCATTGTATATCTGCTCAGACAGGTCAACAACTAAAATGGACTGGATCAGTGTGGAAAGGAGGGGGCACCAAGATTGGTCAGTGCTTAGGGCACCAGTGAGCCTTAATCCGCCCCTGGGGGCGTGGGTGGGTGTGTGGGTGGGTGGGTGTGTGGGTAGTGGGTTGGCTGACGGGGTCGGGTACCTGAAGCGTGGGATCTGCCGCTTCTTGAAGTCGTCGATGATCTTGTCGGCGTTGATCCGGAGAGTCTTGACCGTCACGCTGCCGATGTCCGCTGGGGTCAGCTTCACCACCGCGTGGCCGCAGGGCCCTGGGGTCACAGGTCAACAATGGGCGAGGTCACAGGTCAGCAACGGCCGGGGGTTACAGGTCAGCAGCAGGCCGGGGTCACAGGTCACGGGTCAACGGCAGCCACCCCCCACTGACCAATTCACACATGATCGCACAGCCATGCCGACCACCTCCCTCTCCCCTCTCCCCCTCCCCACAAGCCCGACGTAATGTAATACCCCTCCGAAGAGGTGAGGGGTGGAGGGGGGAGAGGGGAGGAGCGGGGAGGGAAGTAGAGGGGAGGTGAGGGGAGGTGAGGGGATGAGAGGGTGAGAGGGGAGAGAGAGGGGGGGAGGGGAGGGAAGTATAGGAGTGGTTGAGAGGGGACGAGACGGTGAGAGGGGAGAGGGAAGAGAGGAAAGGAGAAAAGGGGGAGAGGGAAGTAGAGGGGGGGGGAGAGAGGAGAGGAGAGTGTGGAGGGGGAGAGAGGAGAGGAGAGTGTGGAGGGGGGGGAGGAGGAGGGGAAGAGGGGGAGAGAGTGTGGGGGAGAGGAGGAAATAGGGTGAGAGGGGGAGGAGAGGAGAGGGGAGAGCAGTGGAGAGGAGGGGAGCGGAGCGGGGAGGGGGGAGAGGGAGAGAGGAGAGAGAGGGAGGGTAGAGAGGGTTGGGGGGGAAGTGAGGAGGTGAGAGGGGACGAGATTGTAGAGAGGGGGGGAGGAAAAAGGGGGGAGAGGGGAGAGGAGAGACGGGAGGAGAGGGGGGGGAGGGGGAGGGAGAGAGGGAGGAGAGGGGGAGGGAGGGAGAGGGGAGAGAGAAAGAGGGAGAGAGGGGAGTGGAGAGGGGGGATAGTGAGGGTGGGAATGGGGTGAGGGGGGTGAGAGGATGGGATGAGGATGGAGGATGAGGGTGAGGATGAGGGTGCGGCGGTGGGTGAGGGTGGGGAATGGGGTGGGGGGGGGGGGGGGGCGAAGATGGGTGGAGGGAGAGGGGGGGCGAGGAGGGATGGGGGTGAGGGGGGAATGGGGTGAGGGGGGGGGCGAGGATGAGGGTGGCTGAGGGTGAGGGTGGGGGGTGGGGGGGGGGGATGGGAGGGTGAGGGGGGGGGTGGGTGGGGGGGGGGGGGGCGAGGATGGGTGAGGGTGGGGTGGGGGGGAGCGAGGATGGGTGAGGGTGAGGGGGGGTGGGTGGGGGGATGGGCGAGGGGGGGTGAGGGGGGGATGGGGGGGTGAGGGGGAGGGTGGGGTGGGGGGGTCGAGGAATGGGGTGAGGGTGAGGGTGGGGGGGGGGGATGGGGGGGATGTGGGTGAGGATGGGTGAGGGTGGGGTGAGGGGGGGCGAGGATGGGTGGGGTGGGGGGAGGGGTGGGTGATGGGGGGCGAGGATGGGTGAGGGGGGGGGGGAGGGTGGGGAGGATGGGGAGGGTGGGGGGGGGAGGAGGGGGGGGTGAGGGTGGGGTGAGGGGGGGTGGGTGAGGGGGGTGGAGGATGGGTGAGGGTGGGGGGGGGCGGGCGAGGATGGGTGAGGGTGGGGGGGGGGTCCACATGCGGCGTGCCAGCCACTCACCCTCTGGCAGGAAGAGCTTGCTGGTCAGCAGCTGTTCGGGGGTGGGGGCTGTGGGTTCTTCCTGTTCCTCCAGCGTCCCCCCCTCGTCCTCCCCCTCATCGGCCCCCCGCCGGGCCTCACACAGCACCAGCGCGGTGAAGGTGCGTCCACCAGAGTCCGTGGAGACCTGCGGTGAGAGGGGGGCAGAGTGAGGGTGGGGAGAGGCACCGTGTGCGATACACTGACCAGCAGAGACTAGTGGGGTACCGCAAGGCTCAGTAGTGCTGGGACCAGGCTCGGTGCTGGGCAGTGACTAGTGGGGTACCGCAAGGCTCGGTGCTGGGACCAGCAGTGACTAGTGGGGTACCACAAGGCTCGGTGCTGGGACCAGCAGTGACTAGTGGGGTACCGCAAGGCTCGGTGCTGGGACCAGCAGTGACTAGTGGGGTACCGCAAGGCTCAGTGCTGGGACCAGCAGTGACTAGTGGGGTACCGCAAGGCTCGGTGCTGGGACCAGCAGTGACTAGTGGGGTACCGCAAGGCTCGGTGCTGGGACCAGCAGTGACTAGTGGGGTACCGCAAGGCTCGGTGCTGGGACCAGCAGTGACTAGTGGGGTACCGCAAGGCTCGGTGCTGGGACCAGCAGTGACTAGTGGGGTACCGCAAGGCTCGGTGCTGGGACCAGCAGTGACTAGTGGGGTACCGCAAGGCAAGGCTCGGTGCTGGGACCACAGTGACTAGTGGAGTACCGAAAGGCTTGGTGCTGGGACCGCTGCTATTTACAATATACAATAATGAAGGGATTAAAAGTAACATCAGCATATTTGCAGATGACACAAAGCTGGGTGGCAGTGTGAACTGTGAAGAGGATACTATGCGAATGCAGGCTGACTTGGACAGGTTGGGTGAGTGGGCAGGTGCATGGCAGGTGCAGTTTAATGTGAGGTTATCCACTTTGGTAGCAAAAACAGGAAGGCAGATTATTATCCGAATATTGTGAAGTTGGGAAAAGGGGAAGTACAACAGGATATGGGGGTCCTTGTTCATCAGTCAATGAAAGTAAGCATGCAAGTACAGCAGGTAGTGAAGAAAGCGAATGGCATGTTGGCCTTCGTAACAAGAGGAGTTAAATATAAGAGCAAAGAGGTCCTTCTGCAGTTGTACAGGGCCCTGGTGAGACCACACCTGGAGTACTGTGTGCAGTTTTGGTCTCCAAATTTGAGGAAGGATATTCTTGCTATTGAGGGAGCGCAGCGTAGGTTCACAAGGTTAATTCCCGGGATGGCGGGACTGTACCACATGCTGATAGAATGGAGCCGTTGGGCTTGTCCACTCTGGAGTTTAGAAGAATGAGAGAGGATCTTATTGACATATAGGATTATTAATGATACAGGATTAAATATAGGATTAAACATATCGGATTATTAATGGATTGGAAACGCTACAGGACGTTCCCGATGTTGGGCGAGTCCAGAACCAGGGGCCACACAGTTTAAGAATATGGGGTAGTCCATTTAGAACGGAGATGAGGAAAAACTTTTTCACCCAGAGAGTTGTGAGTCTGTGGAACGGGAAGGGGAATTAAAGTGTTTAGCAGCCGGGAGATCAGGTAGGTTCAGGCGGGCTGAGCGAAGGTGTTGAGCAAAACGATCGCCCAGTCTGCGTTTAGTCTCGCCGATGTATAAGAGTCCACATCTTGAACAGTGGATACAGTAGATGAGGTTGGAGGAGGTGCAGGTGAACCTCTGTAGGCATATCTTGTGGAGCAGACGAAATGTACCTATTCCCCGATGGGTAACTCAGCGGGTCAGGCAGCATCTCTGGAGAGAAGGAATGGGTGACGTTTCGGGTCGAGACCCTCCTTCAGACTCGAAACCTCACCCATTCCTTCTCTCCAGGGACGCTGCCTGTTCGGCTGAGTTACTCCAGCATTTTGTGTCTGTCTTCGGTGTAAACCAGCATCTGCAGTTCCTTCCAATCCTGCACTTTCTGTCCTGGGCCTCCTCCACAGTCAGAGTGAAGCCCAGCGCTAATTGGAGGAACAGCACCTCATATTTCACTTGGGCAGCTTACGCCCCAGCGGTATGAACATTGACTTCTCTAACTTCAAGTAGCCCTTGCTTTCCCTCTCTCTCCATTCTCTCCCCATTCCCAGTTCTCCCACCAGTCTTACTGTCTCCGACTACATTCTATCCCTGTCCCGCCCACTCCCCTGACATCAGTGTGAAGAAGGGTCTCGACCTGAAACGTCGCCCATTCCTTCTCTCCAGAGATGCTGCCTGTCCCGCTCAGTTACTCCAACATTTTGTGCCTACGCTGGTGTTTAGCAGGATGAGTGGGCACCTCGTTGAAACGTACTGACCCTCGACATCCTGGGACAGTTTGGATTTTCAGTTTTATAACCATATAACCATATAACAATAACAGTACAGAAACAGGCCATCTCGGCCCTTCTAGTCCGTGCCGAACACATAATCTCCCCTAGTCCCATATACCTGCGCTCAGACCATAACCCTCCATTCCCTTCCCATCCATATAACTATCCAATTTATTTTTAAATGATAAAAACGAACCTGCCTCCACCACCTTCACTGGAAGCTCATTCTACACAGCTACCAGGTCTCTGAGTAAAAAAGTTCCCGCCCAGTACCCGTTCAGTCCCTTAATGTCTAAGTCAGTCCCCATGTTGAACATCTTACCCTACTCTCAGTTGGGGAAAAGCTTTTCCACGTGAACCTCTGTCTATCCCTCTCATCATTTCAAAGTGGAGCAGACAAGTGTACCTATGGGTAACTTCAGCGCTCCAAAGAATAAATCCCTAACTTGAAGGAATGGGTGACCTTTTGGGTCGAACCCTTCTTCAGACTCGAACCCAGGCACCCATTCTAGTAAATCTCTCTCTGTACTCTCTCTATTTGCTGACATCCTTCCTAGCATTAGGCGACAAAATTCGGTGTACACCATACTCCAGAATTCCAATCCTCACCAATGCCTGTACTGGGCCTTTTCCATTACATCCCAATTTCTATACTCAATGCTCTGATTTATAAAGGCCAGCAGACCAAAAGCTTTCTTTACCACCCTATTTATATGAGATTCCACCTTCAAGGAACTATGCACGGTTATTCCCAGATCCCTCTGTTCAACTACATTCTTCAATTCCCTACCATTTACCATGTACGTCCTATTTTGATTTGTCCTGCCCAGGTGTAGCACCTCACACGTATCAGCATTAAACTCCACCTGCCATCTTTCAGCCCATTCCTTTCTGGCATAAAGAGACTTTGAAACCGCTGATTACCCCAACATTTTGTGCCTATCTGGTGTTTATCATCTGAGTACTTACTAATCCAATTGAACCACACCATCATCCAGATCATTGATGTACATGACAAACAACAGTTTTATGAACTGCAGAGAATTGTGGAGGCAGCCCAGAGCATCGCACACGAACTAACCTCCCTTCCATCGACTCCATCTACACCTCACGCTGCCTCGGCAAGGCCAGTAGCATCAAGGACCAGTCTCACCCCGGCCACTCTCTCCTGGGTGGGTGAGTGAGTGGGTGAGTGGGTGAGTGAGAGGGTGAGTGGGTGAGTGAGTGAATGCTCCAGAATCTTGTGTCGACAGACAGATTGTGTCCTTGCTTCCTATACAGTCAACATCTCATCCATTACGCTCAGCCTCCCCACCCCCATCCCCATCCCCTCCTCACCATCCTCCTCACCCCCCCCCCCCCCCCCCCCCCCCACACCTACCTGCAGGATAACGCCCAGAGCATTATTGTGCTGCCGGTTCTTCACCACCACCACCCGGCCCGCCGACAAAGCCTTCAGCACACTGGTCGACTCCATGATCATCTTCTGCGGGGTCAACGGGACGCAGGGACTCAGCGCGGCTCACGGGACCCAGCCCCGTACACGGGTACGCAACCTCGCGGGGCAGCGGTCACCCAGCCCGGCCACTAGGACAACCCCTCCCCAGCTCACGTGTCCGTCCCCTCCCCTCTCCATCACCACCCCGACCTTCTCAACATGGCGGCCCACCCCGACCCTCTCAACATGGTGGCCCACCCCGACCCTCTCAACATGGCTGTGCCCCGACCCTCTCAACATGGCTGCTCGCACCGACCCTCTCAACATGGCTGCTCGCACCGACGCCCACCCCGACCCTCTCAACATGGTTGCTCGCACCGACCCTCTCAACATGGTTGCTCGCCCCGACCCTCTCAACATGGTTGCTCGCCCCGACCCTCTCAACATGGCGGCTTCGCCCCGACCCTCTCAACATGGTTGCGGCTCGCACCGACCCTCTCAACATGGTTGCGCTCCTCGACCCTCTCAACATGGCGGCTCGCCCCGACCCTCTCAACATGGCTGCTCGCACCGACCCTCTCAACATGGCTGCTCGCACCGACCCTCTCAACATGGTTGCTCGCCCCGACCCTCTCAACATGGTGGCTCGCCCCGACCCTCTCAACATGGTGGCTCGCCCCGACCCTCTCAACATGACCTTCTCAATATGGTTGCCTTCTCTGACCCTCTCAACATGGCGGCCCAGCCCGACCCTCTCTTGGTGGGGCTTGGCATTCTTTTCTCAACACGACCTTGTCAAGACGGCCGCTTTGCTCCGACCTTCTCGATACGGCGGCTCACCCCAACGCTGTCAACATGGTGCCCCGCCCATATCTGCTCAACAAGGCTACTACTCGCCCCAAATGTATCAACGTTGCAGGTCATCCGACTGCCTCAACTTGGTGGCTCACCCTGACCTTCTCAATATGGTTTCCCACCCCGACCTTCTCCACATGGCTGCTTGCCCATACCTTCTCAATGTGGCGCCCATGCCCTGACCTTCTCAATATGGTTGCCTTCTCTGACCTTCTCAACATGGTGGCTCGCCCCCAACCTCCTCAATGTAGTGGGTCCCCCTGACCTTGTCAACATGCTAGCCCACCCCAACAACAGACAATAGGTGCAGGAGTAGGCCATTCGGCCCTTCGAACTAGCAATGCCATTCAATGTGATCATGGCTGATCATCCCCAATCAGTACCCGTTCCTGCCTTCTCCCCATATCCCTCGACTCCGCTATCTTTAAGAGCCCTATGTAGTCGACCTTCTCAACATAGCGCCCTGCCCTACCCTGACCTTCTCAACATGCCAGCTTGCCCTTACCTCCTCAAAATGGTGCCCTGCACTGACCTTCTCAACATGGCGCCCTGCACGGACCTTCTCAACATGGCGCCCTGCACGGTCCTTCTCAACATGGCGCCCTGCCCCTTCCTTCCCGGCCTTACCTGCAGGGAGGTGCGGGTGATGAGCAGCTCCCTCACGGTGATGTAGTAGCTCTCCAGGTCGCTCAGCTGACCCACGCACTCCACCTCGTCAGAGTTGGCCAGTTTCTTGGTCAGTTCCTGGATCTGATGCTCGTACATCTGCAGGGCAAGAGGTCGCTGCTGGTGAGACACCCACTGGCCGGAGACCGAGTGCGGCCAACTCTCTCACTCCCCAAATACGGGACAAACTGTCAAAACACCGGACAATTTCCCCACGGAAATTCACCACGATAAATGGTAGTACTGTGAATAGTGTGAGCTGTTTTAAATACCTGGGAGTCCACATCACGGAGGATCTGACATGGACAACACACGCTGCCGCACTGCTGAGTAAAGCAAGGCAGCGCCTTTACCACCTCACGCAGCTGAGGAAATTCAGAGTCTCTCTGAGGATCCTTCAGTGCTTCTACTCTGGGGCTGTAGAAAGCATCTTGTCCGGAAACATCTCAATCTGGTTTGGCAACAGCTCTGCCCAGGACAGGAAGGCTCCACAGAGAGTAGTGCGTTCGGCCGAACACACTATGGGAACTACACTCGCCCCCATGCAGGACCTATACACCAGGAGGTGTAGATCCAGAGCCAGCAGCATTATGGGGGACCCCTACCACCCCAGCAACGGACTGTTCCGGCTGCTACAGTCAGGCAAACGCCTCCACTGTCATGCTGTTAAAACAGAGAGGATGAGACGGAGTTTCTTCCCACAGGCCATCAGGATTGTAAACTCTGAACTCACCAGGGACTCATTTACTGTTGTGTTGTGTCTTTTTTTTGTAATGTTTTTCTAAAATGTAAACACTGGTTCTGTTGTGTTTGTGTTGCACGATCCCGCAGGCATAGAAACATAGAAATTAGGTGCAGGAGTAGGCCATTCGGCCCTTCGAGCCTGCACCGCCATTCAATATGATCATGGCTGATCATCTAACTCAGTATCCCGTACCTGCCTTCTCTCCATACCCTCTGATCCCCTTAGCCACAAGGGCCACATCTAACTCCCTCTTGAATATAGCCAATGAACTGGCCTCGACTACCCTCTGTGGCAGAGAGTTCCAGAGATTCACCACTCTCTGTGTGAAAAAAGTTCTTCTCATCTCGGTTTTAAAGGATTTCCCCCTTATCCTTAAGCTGTGACCCCTTGTCCTGGACTTCCCAACATCGGGAACAATCTTCCTGCATCTAGCCTGTCCAACCCCTTAAGAATTTTGTAAGTTTCTATAAGTTCCCCTCTCAATCTCCTAAATTCTAGAGAGTATAAACCAAGTCTATCCAGTCTTTCTTCATAAGACAGTCCTGACATCCCAGGAATCAGTCTGGTGAACCTTCTCTGCACTCCCTCTATGGCAATAATGTCCTTCCTCAGATTTGGAGACCAAAACTGTACGCAATACTCCAGGTGTGGTCTCACCAAGACCCTGTACAACTGAAGTAGAACCTCCCTGCTCCTATACTCAAATCCTTTTGCTATGAAAGCTAACATACCATTCGCTTTCTTCACTGCCTGCTGCACCTGCATGCCTACTTTCAATGACTGGTGTACCATGACACCCAGGTGCCACTTTCATTTCACTGTACATCTTCTATGTGTATGTGACAAATAAACTTGACTTGACTTGGCCGACTGGGCGGTGGCTGGGTGAATGATGAGTTGGCCCCGGGTGCTGGACTGTACACAAAGCCCAGCCGGCGGGGCCAGCTGAGAAGTTTTGGCCCTGGGGCCGCGTGCAAAGTCAGGCGCTCCCGTCCAACTCATGAACCGATGATCGACCACGAGAAGGAGCGGTGGGTGCAGTGTTGGCGGTAAGTGAAATCCGAAGGTCGGACAGCTGGCCCGGGCTGCCGACCGACCGACGGGGCACGGGCGAGGCGCTGCTGCTGCTGCTGCTGCTGCTGCTGCTGCTGCTGCTGCACTCCATGGGATGCACTACATCGGGGCGGGTGAGGTGGGGCCGGACGCGGCGCTCCGACCCAACAGTCCCCTCGACCCGAGTGGCAGCAGAGGAAGGGGAGGCTGAGGGGAGAGAAGGGGAGGCGAGGAGAGGGGAGGGGAGGAAAGGAGAGGGGAGGAGAGGGGAGGAAAGGGGACAGGACAGAGGGAGGAGGAGAGGACAGGGAGGACGAGCACACAAACTCACAGGGGAAAACTCAGGGGGAGCCACACACACAGACGGGCACGCACAAACACACAAACAGACACAACGCGCACAAACTCAGACAGGAAACACACACACCCCACAAGTACACACAAACTCTCACACACACATGGAGCGACACACACACAAACTCACACACACGACACAAACACAGACATACAAACAGACATACAAACAGGAAAGGAGAGAGGAGAGGGAGAGGAGAGGGGAGGAGAGGAGAGGAGAGGGGGAGAGGAGAGGGGCGGGAGAGGAGTGGAGAGGGGAGGAGATGAGAGCGGAGGCGCGGTGGTCTGGGATGGGTATAGGAGGGAGGGGAGGGGAGGAAAGGGGAGGAGATGAGAGGAGGAGGGGAGGAGAGGGGAGGAGAGGAGAGGAGAGGAGAGGGGAGGGGAGGGGAGAGGTGGGGAGGGGAGGGGAGGGGAGGGGAGGAGGAGGGGGAGGGGAGGAGAGGGGAGGGAGGAGAGGGAGAGGAAAGGGGAAGGGAGAGGGGGAGGAGGGGAGGGGGAAGAGGAGGGGGATGGGGTGGTCTGGGATGGGTATAGGAGGGAGGGTAGCCGGTCACCTTGGTGTGTCTTTGGCGAGTGTGGAACTCGGAGAAGGGAGCTGCGTTTTCAGGGTAAGAGTCCTCCACGCTCAGAGCTTCAACCCGCAGTAGGTTAAGGATCATGGTGTACGTTAGACGGAGGACCAACAGGAGAGGGACTGCAGTAGGGGGGAGAGGGGAGAGAGGGGGGGAGGGGGGAGAACGAGAGGAGGGGAAGGGGGAGAAGAGGGGGGAGAGAGGAGGGGGGAAAGAGAAGGAGAGAGAGAGCGAGAGAGGGAAGGGGAGAGAGGGATGGGAGAGGGGGAGAGGGAGAGAGAGGGAAAGAGAGAGGGAGGGGGAGAGAGAGAGGGAGAGAGGAGGGAGGAAGGGGGAGAAGAGAGGGGGAGGGAGGAGAGGGAGACGGAGAGAGACCAGAGGGGAGAGAGGGGGGGGAGAGATGAGAGGGAGGGAGGAGAGAGGGGAGAGGGAGAGAGGAGAGAGGAGAGAGAGGAGGAGGGGGGGAGAGAGAG